>NC_091470.1:283019596-283178449 GCF_036971445.1 Narcine bancroftii
GACCAGCCTCCCCTTTGGACCTCCCCCACCAGAGGTGGCTCCTGACTAATCTTTTGAGCTCTCCCAAATCCCCCTGCCTTCCCCCAGCCCAAAGGAGAAGACTAACATTCAAACTGTTCTTTTTCTTGCTGTGAGAGGACAAATTCCACTTCAACAGAACAGACTGCTACGATTCCTCTAAATGATTTTCATGGTCTTCCAGTCATCTGCATCAGTTTGTTTTAGCAGCTGGAGCTGTTGCCATGAACTGTGCAGAAAAATTTTCAGCAGACAGCAAAAGCTGTTGCTATGAACCCTTTCTCACAGGAAATTCCAGCTTAACAATGTTCACAACATTTGTCATGCCACTTTTAATTACAGCCTTTGTACTGGACCTTTTTAATTGACCCTAAGCTGTCGTATTTACTCTTCACTAACATCTTTCAGCACACTCTCAGGAATTTGTAGTATCAGCCTCTAATTACAATGTTGCAGATAATCCACAGGCAGAAATAATTGTATATATTTTGTAACCACTTGGTAATGACAGCATTCCTCCAGTCCTCCCCATAATTCCTCATGGGGTGGGTACTTCAGGAGCTTTTATTTAAAAATAATTAATTTGGCCAGAATTCAGTCCTGACTCCTCCTGGCTATCACATACAGGCATACTGTATGTGGCACCCATATAAAGGGAACACAAGCAGGAATGGCATCCTGGTGGCAGGAAGATTAAAATCCCCCATTAACACAACCTTGTGCTTATTACAAATCTCAGCTATTTCCTTACACGTTTGCTCCTCTATTTCTCGCTCCCCACTAGGTGGTCTATATTACACCCCTATAATTGTAACTTCTTCTTTTCCATTTTTTAAATTCCACCCATATTGTCTCCCTTGATGAGCCCCCCAATCTATTTCTGATCAGCACCGCTGTGATATTTTCCCTGACAAGCAATGCCCCCACCCCTCCAATTCTATCACACCTAAAGCAGTGAAATCCCAGAATATTTAGCTGTCAGCCACATCCCTCCTGCAACCACGTCTCACTAATCGCCACCACGTCATATTATCCACATCTTCATCTCATCCATCTTCCTTACAATACACCTAGCATTAAAGTAAATGCATTTCAGAGATTTCCCACATCTGCTTGTCCCCATCTTTAAGGACAACTCTATTATTTATTACCATCATCCCCCCTCCATCACGGCACTGATCCTTTTCCTTCTCAATCACCTGTCTTTCCACACCAAAACTTTGTCTACAAATTTGTGAACAAACCTTCTCTTTGCTGTTCTCCTTTATATCGACCCCTTCTCCCAACCATACTAGTTTAAAGCCATCTTAGTCACCCTAGCAAATGCCTCTGCCAGGATCCTGGTCTCCTTGGGATTCAGATGCAACCCATCCATTCAGAACAGGTCCCACCTCCTCCAAAAAAAGGTCCCAGTGATCCAAGAACTTGAATCCTTACCCATGCATTTATCCTCCACCTGATACTATTCTTTCCCTCCCTGTTGCATGGCATAGGAAGTAATGCAGAAATTATCCCCTTTGCGGTCCTTCTTTTTTGGCTCAATACCTAACTCCCTATATTCATTTATTAGGACCACTTCACTCTTCCTCCCTATGTCGTTGATGCTAATATGTACCATGACCTCTGGCTCATTACCCTCCCCCCTTATGATGTCATGGACATTGGAAGTTACATCCCAGACCCTGGCACTAGGGAGGCAAACCACCATCCGGTTTCCTTTATTGAGTCCACAGAATCCCCTATCTGTCCTCCTGACCACTGAGTCCCCCATAACTATTGCCCTCCTTTTCCCTTCTGGGCTACAGAGGCTGGCCTTGTACCTTCCCCGGCCTGACTGTCCCCCCCAACAGTACTTAAGGAGGAGTACTGATTGTTGAGGGCTTGAGGCACAGGGGCCCTCTCTTGTACCTGTCTCTTCCCTTTCCCTCTTCCCGTGGGCATGGTGTGACTACCTGGCAATAACTTCTATCTATGATGGCCTCACTCTCCCTGACCAGACCAAAGTCATCGAGCTGCAGTTCCAGTTCCCTAACATGGTCCCAGAGATGCTGCGGCTCAGTACACCTAGTGCAGATGTGGATGTCTGGGAGGCTAGAAGACTCCAGATCTGACCCTGAGAACAGGTAACTATTCACACACACATCCATTCTATCTCCCCCTCACCTTACAAAGAGAAATATATGTGACAAATATAGTCTTATCTTAATCCAGATATGCTCAACCTTAGCCTCTGCTCGCCGAAGCTTCTTGAACCGAAGCCTCGAAGGCTCACTCCTTTACCGTCCCATACTGAGCCACTCACTCACTGGGCCGCTACTTGCTGGCCGCTACTTGCTGACTGCTCCTTTGCCTTACCCTCCTTTTATTGGCCCTTGACCAATGAACCTGTCACTGTCGTCTCACTCCTCCTCCTCCGAAACATTGCCCGAGCTCTGGTCGCCACCTCCTCCGATTTGCTACTTGAACTGACTAGGCCTGAGCCCCAGTAAGGAACTGAATTTATGACCTTACCTTCCTCCTCACTCTCACCTTGCTCCTCATCCTCTGAAACACTCCCTGAGCTCTGGTTGCTGTCTCCTCCAACTCGTGCTCGAACTGACTAGCAATGTCATCATTGGCCAGATGCCTAGCTCAAAACAGTATTCGCATCAATGCATAACTTACTCTCTCCCTCTTAGTCCAAGTCCCAGATGTCGCTTCATGCCAGGTCACTATTGTGGACATTGTTGGAGAAGTCATGGGTAAGGTGTGCACTACACTTAGTTGAGCTGTAGTACTGCAATGGATCAGTGCTTGCAGAGAGCCACAACCCCATTGGTACAGGGACTCAGGAGTGTGTTTGAAAGTCCCTATTTGTAAAGTGTGTACATATGCAGCTGAGTATGGGACGGTAAGCAGCCTCTGGTATTGGAATTCCTTGTGCCCAATGTGGCTACTTGCACCATTATAGTTTATGTTGATTTAGTTATTTCGTAGTAGAGCAATTAAATATATTTTGACATCATCCCTATATTTCATCCGTATATTCAATAAAATTACTAATGATTTTAAAACATGTGTCCTGACTTGTCTCTCTGTGTGAACCCACAGAACTTGATACTTCCCAAACACAACACTTGGAAATTATGGACAAGTAAAAAGCAATTACATAAGGATTTATGCTTCCTCTATGTGTTCTAATTATAAGTGAACCATCTGCACATATGATTCTGTTAAAGATGCAGTAATAAGTTTCATAAAACAATACAGTACAGGAATTGGCTCTTGATCCCATGATGTCTATAAAAACATAATTCCAGTTTAAATTAATGCCAGGTCTGGAGGACCAGGTTTATTCCAATTTGATATAATACAGGGTGAAGGAATGAAGGACACTTTGGATGTCGAGTTGATTGAATGGAGAAGTCGATTGAATTTCAGGTAGCAACGTGAAGTTAAAGCATTTCTCAGGAAATACTCTTTTTTGCAGTTTTCGTATTTTAGAACACGGAATGGTACAGCACAGTACAGGCCACTTGGCCCTCAATATTATGCCAACCTATAAAACCTACTCCATGATCAATCTAATCCTTCCCTCTCTCACAGGTCATAATCCCTGATTACACTTACAACTATGTGAGTGTCTAAGAGTCATTTTAATGCTCCTATTGTTTCAGCCTCCACCACTACCCTTGGCAGTGGATTTCATCTATCCCCATTACTTGGTGCCTAAAAAACCTACATTTCCCCAAAACTTTCCTACACTCACCTTAAACAGATATCATCTGGTATTGACCATTGGTACCCTGGGAATAAAGGTGCTGGCTGACCATTCTTTTTATGCCCCTCATAATCTTACACACCTCTCATCCTCTTGCTTTTTCTGCTGCTTCTCATCCTCCTGCTTTTTCTGCTGCTTTAGCGCATTTCATTTGTGTTCACTAACAGAAGCTCTGTCCACATTATGACTGGATTACACAGCACGTAGAAGATAACTACAAAAGTTATGCCACTCTCGAGAACACTTGACTGGGCAATCTCAAGAATCTTGACCAGCACTCTGTATTTAGTTTCATGTTGCCTGGTTGTTCTAGTTCTGGGAGGACTTTCTCTCTCACATCTTGGAGCAAGGATTGAGGTGCGGAGTCAAGCAATGTGGAATGGGCTTTATCTTCAAGAGTCAACAATCCAACTAATCTCAAACGTGCAGTCCTAGTTATGACTGAATGAACAGATAAATATCATTCATATTGTGGGATTTATATTTGATTATAAACAATTGGCAAATTAAAGAAAATAAGTCCAATTTCAAATGGTCACTCTGAAGTGCAGTCACTCATCACCCCCACCCCGTCCCAAATCCTGGCAAATCAATTGCCTGCAATTCTTGCTAATCTGTATTTAATAACTGAGGGACCTTGGGACTTAAATCTGAGTTTCCCGGAAAGTGGTAACATAAATAGATAGGATGATGAAGGTAGCAAATGGTATACCACATTGAAATTGCAGAGAAACAATGGAGAGAAATGGACAGTCAACATCTCAGGACAGTCCTTTTTTGAGATTTTCAACAGTTTGGATTTCATTATCACAAATTTATGTTGACAGATTTATTGAGAAAACACTAAATTTCAAATAAAAGTATTTTATTTGAATTTAACAGTTTGTGCAGATTTTGTAATTGATAACTTAATTAGCAGGGGTTCGATTTGTCAAGATGGAATTTTCCTATTATTTGTCTTGCATTGGACAAAGTGCACTCATTGTATTCAAAAAGCTTTACTTAAACAAATGTGATTGCTGTTGCCTTTCCAACCCTAGCCTGGAGCAAATAATGCAAACCTTGTTATCTTTTAATATTTCTGATAGATATATAAAAATGCACCTTTTATCACTTTGCTTTGTTTACGTATGGCACATTACTGCAAACAAGCCTTTTGAAGTAATAAACTTTCATATAAATTGTGAAGAATAAGACCTTTATCTTACCATTCTGCTTAGAAACCATGGATTTCCAGTTTATAAATCTTTGTAATTCATGTTAATATCAAAGGAGATTTCTGCTTATATTTTATTGTTCTGGAAATGAACAAATATATATTTGATTCTCAGTTTTTTGAGGTATTATTTGCTAACTGGAGAATAGCCATTCGGAATTCTTGCTTTGATTGCAGTTCTCGCTGCAAGGAAAATAATTTTGTCTGGCACATAATGTAGAATTCTAATTCTGCATTAATTATGGAATGTGTCAAGCTAAATTTCAGTCAAAGCTTCATGTTAGTCTCAAGAGCTTTCTTAATAACAGTAATTACAGGTCATAAAATAAATCTTCTGAAATTAACATATTTTTTGTGCCTTGATAGGGAGCTGTAAATGGCCAAGCAATACAGATATTTTGATTACTTGTACCTTTTTTTGTTTCAACCAGCTGCCAGAGTTGTGAATAGAATAAAGGTTGATCGAGGTACAATCATTGTAAATTCCTCAGAGGGTAAGTAACACTCAAACTGATTGTGCAGCCTGAAACGTTTTCATAAATGATCTAATTCTAACCAGGTTACTGATGACTAGTTGCTTTTGTCTATGAAAAATATAGAGATATTAGAGAAGAAGAAACCGATATTTAAAGCTTTGAAATAAAAAGATAGGGCTAAGTGAAAATATATACATTGGCAACTAGATAACATCAGTAAAACAGAAGTTTCTATTTTTCCCCAGTTATAAATCAAACTCCAAACAGAATTGATTTAAGGTTCTGGCAGAATATTGTAATACTTAATGTATAAAACTGACCACACACACACAACACACACTCTATTCAAATGGGTTTGGAATGATAGAAAGCCAACATGATGAATGGTATACTTAACACACGATTCTTGCTTGTTACCATTTTGCTTGTCCCTTCATTGGTGCACATCTGGCAGTATATAGTGAGATTTAAACAGAGGTCTATAATGTTCTATTCTTATTTTCAGTGTGGCACAAACAACATTTGTAAGCACAATTTAATTAGACCTTTATGGATACCATGAAAATGGTAGACAATACAAAACAATGTCCTTAAAATGAAAAATAGAGCAGGAGTTGGTAGTCAGTGACTTGTAACTGCCATGCGAAGGTAAAAGAACAAGGCTGATCTTTTACCCTATCACCACTTACTGTAAACACTACATATTTTATGATTCCGTTAATGTCTGAAAGTCAAGAATATATTTCTTACATATACTCAGTAACTACTGAAAGACTCCATGGCCTTTTTGAGTAGAGAATTACAAAGACATTCTCTTTTGGGTGAAGAAATATTTCCCTATCTCCATCATGAATTGACAACCCCTATTTTTGAGACTGTGATGCCCAGCTTCAAGAAACTCTGGTCAATGACAAAATCAATATTGTATGTTCACCATCAACCTTTATAAATTGTGCACGCTTCAATAAGACCAATTCTCATTCTTCTAAATGCAAGGAAGCAAGTGCTTAATTCTCTCTATCTGTCTCTCTAATTCCACACCCACCAATCCCAGATATTAACCTTTACTACACTCTGACTTACATCCGTGATGCACATTTGAGAAGCATGTCTAATTTCACCTATTTCTCACAGGAAACTAAATTTATCAAAAGTCATGCCAAAGTTATAGATATTGAAACCAAATTATATTCCAATTCTGAAAGGTCCAATTCTTATTTCAATTGTCAATATTAATGGTTTCTACCATCTTACTAGCAAGATTATTTCAATGATTGAAGACAAATATACCAAAATATTGTTTCAACAGTTGAGTTTAATATGTAACCTCTTCTATGAATAATAGTATAATCAATTATGCTCCCACCCCCCCCTCCCCCCACTTCTCTAGATTCTACAGTTTCTTTTGATTCCCAGAATAACCAATGTGTGGCATCTCAACATTCTCTCAGGGATTACATTCTGACATTATTTATTTGACTGTGAAAATGAAGGAAAATTCACTTCCCAATGATATTCAGAATAATTCAATGCTTTGAAAATTTCCTTGCTTTCTTACGGAAGGTTTCATCTGTTTGATCTATCTATGGACAACATATCTGATTCTAACAAAGCTGTGACTGATAAATCCTCACTGATTTATTTTTTTCTTCAAGCTATGCAGCTGATAGGATATTAAGGACATCATTATCGATTGGTAATGATGGTTGACAATTTACAAGCTTCTTTACAATTCAAAATTACTGAATCCAAAAACATCTTTGGTTTATTGCAAAATACAATAACAGTATTCAACATGCATTACGCAAAAGCAGAACGACCAGACAACATCAAAAATTGATCATTATACAATTTTGTAGATCATTATAATGCTTCTGATTGCCATAGCAAGAGCATATTATACCTTTCTGGAAAACACTGTGATGAGATATATTATCAGACCATCAAAAATAGTTAAAGTTCTAAATTCCAATCTTTTTTTGCATTATATGGAATTGATAAAATTTAAATGTTCTATAAATCTTTTTAATTTTTTAATATCTAATGTAGAAATGCAGTCTGAAATTTCTAAATAATGGTCAATCACTGAAGGAATATCTCAACACCAGAAAACTAAGAGGTGCAAGAGGCTCGTAACCTGATCAAGGACAGTTTGCTAAATGGAAATATTATGTTGGTAAATAAATAATTAACTTATAAGGATTTTTTTCTGCTGCCATTTCTTGACGTTAAAAACAATATTAAAATTAAAATAAATTCACATGTTTTGTTCTATTTTTGGCAGGATAATATGTCATTCCCCTGCAAAGAAAATAGCCTAAAATAGGAAAATGAAAGGTAAAACAGAAGCAGTTGTTGCTTTTATCTAGTTAGGTTAGTTACAATATTATGTCAAAATAATCTTCTGCTTGCTTCATTTTCTTGGCGCGATAGAAGCAGGAGGCTCATTGTACCTGGAAAGATAGATTTTGCAGGGATGGGAGGAAGCTGGCCAAGAGTTCAGGTGAAGGCCAGGGTTTTTTCATATGAAACATGATTCAGGATGTTATGGGGAAAATTTCAAGGAAAGCAGGAGGTAGGTGTTGGAAGACAGCAGCATGTAAAGTTTCATAAACAAAGATTTCTTGATGGTACTTTAAGGGCTAGTAGCTGGTTGGAATAAAAATAAGTTATCTTAACAATGGTCCAAAAATGCATTGGACATCATTCGAATTATACTTCCAGTCTCAGATTCATTATAATAATGGGGCATGATTATAAACCTAACTATGGTTGAAATAACTTTCTTTGAAAACATCATGTAGATATCAGCACAAATCCCCTGTACATTTACTTGATATAAAGGATTAAAAGACAAATAATTACAAAAAAAATCTTTAAATTCACTGTATCTTAATCATTTGTTCCTCAGATGTTTCCTAGGAAAGTAAATTTAGAAAGCAGCTCTATAAAAAACTGAGTTGGTGACTGTTACACAGTTCATCAATGATTATACTGTAGTACAGACTCACAAGTCACTATAAAAATATTACTGTCCTAATTGCAGATACATAAGAATCTTTGGAAGTTGACTTAACAAGATTATAGGATTTGACTGTGGCTAATGCCCCCAAAAATGCTAAAATAAATAAAACAAGGTCAGGAGACGCAGGCCTGATCTCAAAATGCAAATAGTGCCCATTAATAATTTCTGATGTATCTATCAAATTTGATTATCTCATTGAAATATATTCATATACTTTAACAAATCCTTCCTAAATGGATATTAAAACAAACACCTAAATCTAATTTCAAAATAAATGTTATGGAAAGACAAATTTAGTGATGCCAAAGTAAAAGGTCTAGAAATCAATACTCTGTAATATCTCATAATAACAAGCGACTTGAGTAGGAAGAAATACAAGGCTTGCTCTCCTCACACTGACTTGCTACTTAGACAAAGCTTTTAAACAATCCATATTAAAGCTGCTCATGTTCAGATTACAGATTAATTAAAGTCTACAGAGTTTAGGAGATAAAGAGGCGTGACTGAAGAATGTTTTGTATTTAACAATGAAAAATGAAACCTGTAATGTGCATCATATTTAAGCTTAAGCTTCCACACATGTTGCAACACCAATATGTGTTATGAACTAGTTAAGCCAAAGGCAATATAAAGTAGCAGCTCAGACTACTTTACCTTCAGTGTTCCTGATGAAACACTGTCTACATAACCAGGAAACTGAACATTTAGTGCCACAAAGTCAAATTAATTGAGCCCTGTACCTACATTGTATTGAACCATTCTTAGGTGTGTTGTGGCACAATAAGTTAGACAATAGTTTAAATATACTGTTAATTTGATAATCGCTGGTTTTGTTTCTAATATCACTAATAGCCATAAGAACATGCATTAAGAATGTGATGTAGTTGATAATTCATATAGTTGTGGATGGGATCTGTTCTGGTCCTCCTTTCTGTTGTGGTGTAGGTGTACTTGCCATCCTGCAGAACATCATGATGGAGGAATCCAGTCCTTTCTATCAATTACAAGTATCTTAAGGAGCATAATGAAATTCTCTCCTCTTGCCTGGATGGAGGCAACATCACCCAAGAAGGTAGACATGATCCAACCTTTTCCTTTGTGTGCAATCACAATGAATACAGAGTCCTGGGACATGTTGAGGAACAGAGGGATCATGGTGTACAAGTCCTAGAATCTCTGAAGGTGGCAGAACTAGTGGCTGAAAAGGTATATCTTCTTATTGATCAGAACATAAAATCTAAGATCAAGGATGTTATGGTACAATTTTTTAAAATATTGAATAAAAAGAACATGATTGCACTGGAGAGGGTTCAATCTTATCATGTTGCCTGAAATAAAGCATTTCAGTTTTGAGGAGAGATGGATAGAGTGTGTTTATTCTCCTTGCAGTGAGGAAGCAAAGGGGGTACCTGTTAAGGTATACAAAACCACGAAGGGCATAGATAAGGCTGATAAATGGTAGATCATAACAACCTATTTCCCTCAGCAAAATTATGTATCACCAGGGCTCATATGTTTATTAGGAGGTTGATAATCTATCCCATTGGACAGATTTTCAACTTCTTGAGGCATAAACAGATAAAGCATCATTATCAAAGATGAAATGTCTGCAATGGGGCCGATTTAAACTTGATTAATGGAATGGGTTATTTTGTTTTCTCTTTTAGATATAACTTCCACAGCAGCACATAATACAAATTGAAACATCTACTCATCCTGCTGGACCTATTCTTCATAATGTCTGTCTCTTGTTCATAAGGTGATAGTTTTCATTTGCATTTTAGTTAACACTGTATTTCTTGATTGCAAATATGCTGCTTATATTTTTTTCAAATCATTTTGACCCAAGTGAAGTCTTACTAATGCTTTTTTACATTGCTCAATCTTTATTGACAGTATAATTTTTTAAACAATATTACTACAATTATTAATTATTCACCAAAAGTCAATTTTATGAATGGAAGAGTGATACATTATATAAAAGGAAATAATTCATAAGATTAAGTATTTCATCTTGTATATGACAGATGATCCTTAAAAAGTCATGCCTAGTTTAACATTAGCTGTTAAATGGGGTGGTTTCATTAATTAAACTAACAGATCTTTTTTTCCTAATTGTTCACAGTAAATTATTTGGAAAGACATTTTTTTATTAAGGACAGTTGTATTGGCTCCATTAAAAACTTCAGCAGCATTTGGCTTGCCTTTAAAGCTTCATAGTCGCACCTCAAGTAGTCACCTGTTCATCACGACAGAGGCTGAGAGCATTAGAATCCTGTTGTTAAATAGTTAAGCAGAAGACCAGAGTTACAAAAATGTTGTTAGTGCTGCAGTGGAAATCAGATAATTATGGCAGCAAATATCAGAAGCCTCATAATTAATTTTGTCCCTCCATATTAATTGAATTGATTTCTGCAGTAAGAGCATCTCACCAGCCTTGGCTGATTTTCTTAGTTTCCTATTTCTGATATCATGCAACAATTCCAAAGGAAGTTCAGCATACAACAGATGCCAGGGGAGAATAAGATCAATCATAGCTGTGACCATCCCAATGGATATTATCAATAAACAAAGACCATTTGGACAAGGTCCCAGTCGTCTATTGCTGCTCTCAGAATTTCATTCCCATGAGATGTCTATGTCTTTAACTTTCGAGCAACAATAAGCCATCTGCTCTTGTTGTTTTGCCATTACCTGAGTCTCCACTTTACTTCTACCAGAAATGGGGCCATGAAACAAGTTCTTACTGAAATGACAAGGTCCAGTGGAGGACAGTCTATCTACAGAAATGCTTTGAGAACTGGCTAAGCCGTGTTCCTTGATTTCCCAGCTGTCAAAACTGTTAAAAATAATCTGAATGCTTGTGAATTTTCTTTAAAAAATAAATACTAAGTCTCAAATACTGAAAAGCACATAACATGAAATACATTGAAGTAAACTAAGTTAATGCAAAATGTAAATGGTGGGGAAGTTACCTCTCTCCCTCATAGCATTCTTCTCCACTGAAATGTACTGCTGTGACTTGTGGCAGATTCAGTGGGCAGATTTGCTAGTGCAATTAAGAATTCCATCCACTAAACTTTTGGACTCTAAAAGAACACAGCAGTAATAAAAATGGGGAAGATCCTGTGGTAAGTTTGAGATATTTGCATTAAAACAAGCTAGCATGAGAGTCCTGAACTTCCTGATACTCGCATGCAACTGACAGAATTTCACAGGAAATTGGAGGTCAATAAAAGCACCACAAGACAGAGAGTCTATTACAAAGCGCATATTATGTTTCAATTTCTAAACTTTATCTCAGTTCTGAAGAAAACGATTAATCCCATGAAATCAAAAATAAATGACAGCAAATATTCTCAGCATTTGAGGGGAGCTCTTGATATTTTCATTTAAGAATTAGCTCTGCATTTCAAGCTAGCTTTTTTTCCTTGTTCAATTATCATTTTCTTCTTTGCCGTTTCCTTCATTCAAGTATAAATCTATCTAGAATCTAAGCTGCTATTATTCACATCAGGCTTCATAGGCCATTATGTAAGATCATGAGCAATAGGGGTAGGAATAGGCCATCCAGCCCTTCAAGCCCACTCCAACGTTCACCTGTCATAGTGATCTTATATCTCATTATCTCCATATCCCTTTATTCCATTAATGTGCAAAAAGGTATCAATCTCTGCTTCAATGAAGTCTCTGTAATTGTTTTCCAAATTCAGAAGCTTACCTAGATTAGTTTCATTGGCAAAACAGAAAATGTGATATTTGATCCTCTCTCTATAGACCTAAGCACCAATTCCTGTGGTACTTGTCAAAGCTTGCTAACTTGGGAACATTCTGCTCATTCTCCACTCTTTGCTTCAAGCCTGATAGAAATTATCAATCCACACCAGTAAATTACCCCCTGTTTGATTTGCCTTAACTTTGTTGATTAACCTTTTGTGTGGAAGCTTAATAAATGTCTTCAAAAATGTAAATATACAACATACACTGCTTTGCCCTTTTCCCGCTTTGCCCTTTTCCCGCTTTGCCCGCATCGGGCTTGTCAGTCACCAACAAGCCTGCAGCAGACATGGACATACCCCTCCATAAATCTTCGTCCGCAAAGCCAAGCCAAAGAAGAAAGAATTCAAAGAACTTTAGTAGGTAGGACAGTCAAGCATGATTTTAATTTTATAAATATATCTTCATTCCTCCCAATTCCATTATCTTTTTCAAAGTGTTTTGGTTTTAAATTTTCATTTCAGCATTGGAGTTCGATTGGTCCATGCATGAGAGTTAAGGGCACAAATTCAGTATGCGCTTAACACTCACACATGCACCAACAGAACTCCAAAAAGCGTACACACCTCGCATGCACCAACCGAAGGCTCGCACGTGCGCACAGTCATCAAGATGGTCGCATTCAGGCTACAGGTTTTGGGACACACCAACTAACAAGGTAAGTGCGCACATTTTGGGTCTTACATACTCTGTATCCCTGTTAGAGTTTGTCAAATATAACATAAACCGCACAAATTTTATATTTTTTCTTAATTTTTTAAATGCAAATGCACAATTCCAACCTATGTCCATTCTGGGATACGACCGATCCTTTGGTCCAAATTACGGTTGTAGGTCGGGGAGTACCTGTATCTATTTACTTTTTATTTGCTGCTCTTGACTGGATCAGAGAGTCATGCAGCATGGAACATGCCCTTTAGCCCAACTTGTCTACATTGAGTCTGAACTTAAGAACTCTGTGATTATTGGCCTACTGATTAAATCACCTTACCAAAATATGCAGATATTCTCTACTATTTTAATCACATGAAAAGTTCTTTATTATTAATTCTACATTTTAATACTTCTCATTACCATGATTAAATAGAATTCAACAGTTGCTGCTCAGAAAACGAAATGCTGATCTTATAACAACAAATTAGCCTGATGTCCATTTATAATACAACCACTATTGTCAATAAGAATAATTTACAGTTACTTGGTGATGTCATATAATGGAGGTCATTTATGGCACTAATTAAATCTCATTAGCTTATCAAATGAAATGACTAATTAGAATATTACAACTACTCATCTTTGAATATTTTTCAACTTATATTAATTGCATAATAATGCATTTTTTAATAATTTCAGTAAAATAAAGTTTTACATCAATGCAGTCCCAAAAAACAAAACTATCTGAAATTAAAATCTTACTTATATTCAGCTAAAATTACAAAGAATTTCATTTGCATGCATGAGTCATTATCAGTTACACACATAATGACATAGAGACAGATAGTGATACCATGCCATCAAATTCTTTCAGGCCTTACTAAAAAATAATGATTTTCAAATGCAAATACTGCACTTAAAACACAAGCCTTTGGGCTATCCAGCACTCCCAAGAGAATAGGATAACTTAATTTACATATATTAAAAGTAAACAAGGAACAGTTAGTGAAACTGACATCCTTCAGGTCTGTTTGTTATAGCAAAGATCACAGTTGATTACCTAATATATGCATGGTTTTCACCATTCTTTGAATTAGTTCTAACTTTTAAATCATTATCTAAAATATTTTCCAAGGTGACACTGTCTCCTTAAATAAACAAAGAGTGTCCATATCTTCCATGAATATGACCTTGTTCTGGAAAGAGCACTTAAATGGGAACATAAGAAAACTTTTGAAATACTTGTGTATATTGTCGAATTGAAAGATGAAGGACTGTTACTCAGGCTCCCACTGAACGTAATTGAAGTAATGTTGGAGGCTGAAGATTTTGAGATTAGTGCACTGAAAGAGGACAGGATACCATAAATTCAGAGGTTATGCATATAGACTGAAATCTGACAGTTTTTCCCAGGTTGTGTTTGGTTTCCCTAGTGTGGAAGAGACCATGTTAAAAGCAACAAGCACAGTGTAATTATTTGGAAGAATTATTGTGTCAGCTAGAAAGTGCTTGGGATGCTGGATGCTAAAGAGGAGGCAAATAACTTGACGATATTTGGAATTATTGGTGTATCATTGCTGAATGGTGGAATTTCAGGTGGAATTCACATGGAACATTTCAGAGAGACACATACTTGTTATGAAAAGAATTGCTGCTATGGATGTAAATGTTGGTAAACCTTACTGGGTGTTATGAAACTCTGGTGGAACCACTGTTAATACTGTTTGTATGTGTATGACTGGCCCATCCCTTGCTGATTGGAATTGTGGCTCCTCCCCCTTGATTCCCTTAATAAAGATGGCAATGCCATAACCCCTCCCCCAGAACAAGCCCGGATCTCGGGTCAGCAAAATGAGACGTATCTTCTGTTTATGGTAAGGTAGCTTCTAGTCTTTGCAGTTATTGATAGTGCACCAGAAACATGCATGACAATTCATAAGATCATTTAACCTCAGAGTTGAACTAGGTGAGAGAGAAAGTCAGATGCCGTGATAGCAACATTTGCTGACCAACATCTTCAAGCACCTCAACAAATGAAAACAAATACAGACAAGAACTAAGAAATAGCCACTGACATTTTCTTGTGCATGAAACACTGATCTTCTGCTAATAGCACAAAGGGGAAGAAAACAAAATTAGTAACTGATTGCTCAATTAGAAGATTTCTAAAAGGCAACAAGCAGTGGATGAAATCCTTCTCTTCAATTATATTTAAAAGAACGTAGTTTGCAATTGAATTTTAGTGAACAGATTTTATTCTTATTAAATGAATCATTTTTCACTATAGTAAACAACTGATTTAACTGATATATAGCACATTTTTATTGTAGCTGCATTAACTCCAAATGAAATGAACAGGATTTCTCATGGATACATTAATATTGGCACTGTAATTTTTGGGGTTTTTTTAGACAAATATATTAAAATGTACCTCTTCATTGTGTGTCTTTGTGATTTCTTCCTCTGCAGCCAACTTTAATTGAAGATCTTTTACATGAGACTTCTCTTTCATTAGTTCCTTCCAGATACTATAATATTTGTTTTGCAGATATGATAACTCTTCTTCCTTAATCTATGAAGCACCAAAGATTTCCATTTGCTATAAGGAGAATATATTAAGACCCAACATATTTGACATATTTGTGTATTTGTGTTCAAAAGATATTTATAAATTATTTGCTAAAAATATAGGAAATATGAACTTTATAACTGAAAACAAAACTTGCTGGCTTCATGGGTCATAATGAATTAAGTTATCCCTTTCTGAAAGATAGGTGTCCAAGCACCAAACCGATTAAAATTGCTAGCTAAATGTTCATTTGTGAAAAACACAAAAATGTCATTCTAGTAGAGTAGACATTCGCTGTCAATACTGAAGATTGGCACCTACAGCTAAAAATTAGGTGGGAAATTTGATCAATGGTTAATCGTGCGATGCCTGATCTGAAATATTAGGTTGTGTCAGTTTTGGGTTTTAATCTTCAAATATTCTCCCCTCAAATGGACCTAGTCTATGCTAGCAAACTGAAGGAGATGGTGACATTCATTATCAATGTCTGCCTTTGTTCAAATAAATCTAGAACATGGTTTTCAGGGTTTCAGCATGGATTTTTATTGTCAGAGAGCAGGTAAAGTTCAGCTAGTGAACCAGTTGTTTACAGACCCAAATTTAGATGGAAAGGTCAGAATGATTTTGGTTCATGGAGTAAGGAAGCTTAAATAGACCATAGGACAATGGAGAAGAAATAGGCTATTCAGCCAATCAAGACTGTTCAGCCAATCAGGAGTTGATCCATTTTTCCACTCAGCCCCACTGCACAGCCTTCTTCCCATAACCTTTGATGTCATGGCTAATCAAGATCCTATTAATCTACATCTTAAATATACACAAATTTCACAGATTTACCACCCTCTGTCTAAATAAATTCCTTTGTTCTAAGTGGACACCCTTCAATCCGGAAATTGTGCATTTTGTTCTAAACTCTCCCACCATGAGAAACAATTTTGCTACATCTATTCTGTCCATGCCTTTTAGCATTCAAAATATTTTGAAATGCTTCCCATTTGTCCTGTAGATTAGTTCCACTCTAGCAGAAGCATGGTACAAGAAAAACTGAGGAAAGGATTAGAGAAATTAAACCCTAGTCTGCACGAGGATTGGATCACTGGTAGACTTTTTGGTTAGAATCACACCTTGTATGCCATCATGTAGAGATACAAGATCACAAGATAAAGGAACAGAAGTAGACAATTTGGCCCATCGAGTCTGCTCCGCAAGTCCACCCTGGTCTAAACCATTCTCACGTCTAGTTCCAAATTCCAGCCTTTCCCCCATATCCTTGATACCCTGACTCATTAGATACCTATCAATCTCCTCCTTAAACTCTCCCAATGATCGGGCCTCCACAGCTGTATGTGACAACGAATTCCACAAATCCACAACCCTCTGGCTAAAGAAGTTTCTCCTCATCTCTGTTTTAAATGGGTACCTTCTAATTCAGTGCCCTCTTGTCCTGGATTCACCCATCAAGGGAAACATCTTATTCACATCTACTCTGTCCAATCCTTTCAGTATTTGAAATGTTTCTATGAGACTCCCTCTCATTCTTTTATACTCTAAAGAATACAGTCCAAGAGTTGATAAACATTCCTCATATGTTAGCCTGTACATTCCAAAAATCATCCTGGTAAATCTTCTCTGTACTCTCTCCAACATCATTATATCCCTTCTAAGGGGCCCAAAACTGCACATTATACTCCATATGAGGTCTTACCAGAGCCCCATTGACCCACATCAACACTTCTTTACTCATACACTATTTCTCTTGAAATGGATATCAACATAGCATTCATTTTCTTTACTGCCGATCCAAGCTGGTCATTAACCTTTAGATTATCCTGTACGAGGACCTCCTAAGTCCCTTTGCACTTGAGAATTTTGCATTTTTTCTCCATTCAAATAATAATCTGCCCATGTAGCGGCACTGGCAATGTGTAACGCTACCAGTACCATGATCGCATGAATCGCCGGTCAAAATGTTGGACGCATGGTTAGGGCAGAGCTGTGCTCAAGAAGGTAGTGGGTCTCTTTCTTCAATGGCCATAAAGACTACAAACTGGGGGATTGCTGGGATGATGTAATGATGTCACTTCCAGATGAGAAATTTGGGACAGGAAGTGACTTAAAAGTGGTGTCATTTTTAAAATTAAATCTTTTTTGCTCCAGCCTCAATGGTGTATGTGTGTGTTCTTCCATTAGCTCTGTGTATCGCACCTTGCTACACCTGTTTATTTCCTCTTACAAAATGTACAACTGTATATTTCTCATCACTCTATCTCATCTGCCATTTCTTTGCCCACACTCCAAAGCTGTCCAGGTCCCTCGGCAACCTTTTGGTTTCTTCAACACTTCCTACTCCACCACCTATCTTGGTTTCATCTGCAACCTTAGCCACAAAACCATTGACTCCATAATCTAAATCATCAATCTACATTGTAATAAGCAGCCCCAACACCGACCCCTTCAGAACACCATTAGTAACTGGCAACCAACCAGAACAGGATGCCTTTATTCCCACCCTTTGCTTTTTGCCTATCAGCCAATGCTCCGCCCAAACTAATATTTTCCTGTAATTCCATAGGCTCTCATCTTATTAAGCAGCCTCTTTTGCAGCACATTATCGATGGCCTTTTGAAAAGCCAAATAAACAACATCCACAGCCTCTCCTTTGTCCATCCTACTTGAGGTTTCCTCAAAAATTTCCAATAGGTTGGTCAGGCAGGATCTTCCCTTCAAGAAACCATGCTGGCTTGGACCTATCATGTCATGCACCTCGAGGTATTTAATTTGCTCGTCCTTGAGAATTGACTCCAATAATTTTCCAACTTCTGACGTCAGACTAATAGGCCTATAATTTCCTTTTATCTGCCTCCCTTCTTTACATTTGCAACCTTCCAATCCTCTGGAACCATGCCAGAGTCTATTGATTTCTGGAAAATTATTTCCAATGCCTCGACAATCTCCAAAGCCATCTCTTCCAGAACCTGTGGGTGTTCCTTATCTGGTCTGGGAGACTTATCTATCTTTAGTCTATTTAGCTTACTAAGCACTATCTCTCTAGTAATCTTGACTGTACTTAATTCTATTTGCTGAGACCTCTATCAGTTATATTAATATTGTCTTCCTCAGTGAAGACTGACACAAAATACTCATTTAGTTCCTCTGCCACCTCTTTGTTACCCACTATAATTACTCCAGCATCATTTTCAAACAGTCCTATATCCACCTGTGTCTCTGAATGGAGTGGAATCCTGATGGCAGTAAAAATTGGGAAATATTTTCCACAGCCCCTTTCCACGAACAGTCAAAATGTTGTGCAAAATTTTATAAAATGCTGCTGTTCCCTTCATTTACTTTAAATTTGAAAAGCAGTGAACATCATGACCATTGAGGGTTATGATGCACAGAATCCACACTGAAAGTAGCCTGTGTTTACTGGAGTCAGCTGACCTTCTATGAGGTTAACAGATTATGGCATCGCCAAATATTCTGTTCCACCTGGTGAAAGTTGGATGGCAACTTGATGATACAAAGTCAACATAATGTGCGTGAGGAAACTGGTGCAGCTCAGAACATAAATTCTCCCCAATGTCCTAAACAGTTAAAACATAACAAAAGGAGCATTAAAATTAGTACATAAGAAAGAAGTAGTACTTGTGTCAGATGAAAACAAATGCCACTTATTTCTTGACTCCATGTCATTTGCCTGAAATTCAACAGATTTTGTTGGTAAACATAGGTTATTCTGAATAGAACCAATGTTCTTTATTGGTTTAAACTGTCAAATATAGAACTTACAATTGCATCAGCAGATTAAGAAGAAGACATTTGCCAGTGTCCTTTGCTATATATTGGTCTCCACACGAGTTTGATCTGTGGAGCCCAGACTTGTTGGTGTCCCCTGTGTTGAAGCTGAGGAGGCAGCTCTCAAAATGGTCTGATCCAAAGCTCATTGATTGTAATTCCAATCGTAGTGGTGGTGTGATAAGGGAGAAAGGTTTATTTTTTACAATTATTTTGCTTCTATTCAACACTTTTAAGTATTTTTATTTTTTTATTATTTTATTTTCTATTCTTATTATTTAATACTGCTATAAATGAGGATGTCCATCTGTGTTTTAATTCCAGGCTTTATATCCAGGCTTGTCTCCTCTTTGACATTATGGTCCATCACTATACTGCTGCATCACTTAGGAATATGGCATAGAGCCAAGGGTTTTGGACGAGGCTACAAAGGCCCAGATTATTAATTGCAAAATATGAATTTGAATACAGTCACAGCAGCTGGGAATTGAATGTCAAGTAATTAAATAAACTTGAAATGAAAGCTATCATTAATGAATACATCCAAAAGTCAATTTGCATCACTAATGTCCTGGGAAGAAAACCAACGAATGCCTAGATGTGAATCCAGATTCTTGCCTGCTTTGAGAAGCAGTCCAGCAAAGTTGCCAGTTTGCTGGTTGCAGAGGGATCAATAATGCTTTGCCAGCCATGCCCACATATTCTGAATAAATAAAAAGAAAAATTACTGGGGAACAATTTAAAAGCAGAATCATTTACCATTAGCATTTCATTTTGTGTTTTGATTTGGAGGTTATCCGCTTCTGCCTCCACTTCAGATGAATGGAGCTTTAATTTAACAAGTTCCATTTGTTGTTCATGATATTGTTTTCGTTCCTGATTAAGCTCATCCTGTAAATACCTTATCACATCATCTTGGTGTTGAACCTACAAGACAAACACCAACCGGAATGGACTACAATTATTTTTATTGTATTAGGAACAGAAGTACATCCATAAATAAGGTAGCTCTTCAATTTTCAATTAGTACAAGCCTAATAATCTAAGCAGACAAATTACATTCATGTATGTAAGCTACTTAAAGTTTGGAAGCAGGAATTCTCAGAATACTGTAGCAATACAATAGAAAGAAAGATGCTGATGTGTTTGCAAAGTCCATTAGCTTGAAAGCCAGAAAAATACAGGGAATTGTTGAATTAGTGAGTGATTTTTGCAGGGCCATCTGGAGGGCAGACATATGCTGTAGCATCGAGGAAGACAGCAATTAGGGTTCACATGAATCTCCATGGAGTATATAGAAGTTCTAGGTGCACTTGCATAAAAGAATGTGACTACAAAGATACCAGTAGATCATTTTGGGGTAAAAGTGGCAGTTCAGATGGCAACCACACTTTGGGACTCAGAATGGCTGCTTTTAGTATAACCGTACAGAGGTGATGGTTTTATTCCCATCTAGAATGATTTTGGGAATTAATGATCGTATCAATGGAAAATCTTCAGATCATGGACTTCGATGCAGATGAACATTGCACGTTTCCAAAAAAGAAATATGACCATCCAATGAGGATTCCTTCTACATTTTAAACAGTTTGAGTTGTTTTCCGAAAGAAGTTAGGCATTTTACTAGTAAGCCTAAGAAAACAGCTACACAATCAAAACAGTAGGAGAGAGACCTGTTAACTTCACTGAGATGCTTATTGTTAAAGATATTTTGCTGACTCTCAGCAACTGACTATTTTGGAGTGTTGATGATTAGAAGATTTGGAGATATCTTCCTGACAGCTAATTAAACCTGAACTGCATCTTCTTTCTGTGATATTATGCAGAGCTGATGCTGTCAGTGGAATCCCTATGGGTACACATCTTTATTTGCAATTTCTGATGGAGGGTCATCAAAGGAACAATGCCAAGCAAGTGCAGTCGCACTTATAAAGACACCTCATTTTGAGTCACCCTTGTGCTGCCACTTGCGTGTATGTGAGTTGCACTCATGTGTCTGTAAACATGAAAGATCTCCATAAGCACAGTTTTGCAGCAGATTTATAAAATCAGTTAGAATCATAGAATCAGCAGGGCAAAGAACAAGGGTAGCCATTGGCCTAATGAGTGTGCGTTGCCTCATTATAGAGCAATACATTCTATCTCATTTCCCCAAATGATTTTCTTTGAGCAATGATCCAATTCCCTGTGGAAAGCCCTGAATGACTGTTTTCACCACGGCTACAGACAGTGAGATCCAGATTATAACCACACTGCAGAAAGATGTTTTATCTCACATTTCCTTGTGTTTTTTTTTAACCATCACTTTAAATGTGTGTCACTTAGTAATTGAATCATATACAATTAGAAAAAAAGCTTTTAATTGTCAAATCCTGCAATATTGATGATACTGATGCCAGAGCAGTGGAGAGTGGGCAATATAGGACCCATTTGTTTTAAAAGGGAAACAACTAACATTAAGCATAAAATTAAGAAAATCAAGTTATCAGGGATTTATTGAGAGTGCAATTAATCAGCTTGACTGAGATGACTGATATATTTGTGGACCTAGAAATAGCTTTGGACAACTTTAAAAAGTATGTGCAGTAAGCTAAAAATACGATTAACTTAGATAACAGCAACTTTGTACACACTTCTTTTGAGAAATTCAACTTCTGATGCTTTAGCAGGACTTTTGTTAGTTGGAGTATCTTAACTGAGTAACAAAATGTGACTCTCATGAAACAACTGATCTGAAAAATAATCATTTTTATTTACTCACAGAATAACCATATTTTAACAACCTTCTTTTCCCAGAAATAGTGCCTCTTAAAGGGCTAACACCCAAGCTATTTTTGTCTGGAACAAGAACTGTGATCTTAAATGCAACCTTAGTATCCCCAGCTCAGGGTCACGGCACACTGCTGCTGTTATTCACTACTGATATAACTATTACTCCAGTGGGGTCTGCTAGACCATTCTCAAGCTGAGAAGGCTTCACCCACTTTTTCTTGTCTATAGGAGCAGAGCAGTGAGCAAAGTTCAATGTTCAGATTTGTTGACAGAGTACATACATGATATCACATATAACTCTGAGATTCTTTTTCCTGTGGGCCAGGTAGAATTTCTACTTATTGGTACAATTCTGCAAAAAAAATGAACTCTAGAAAAGATACACATACAAAAGAGAGAAATGTAAACAAAGAAAGAAAAGCAAACAAAGTGACTGTGTTTTGCAGAAAAAAGTTCAGTAATAAATAATGTGCAAAGTAAAAGTCCTTAAATGAATCTCTGATTGGGTTTGCTGTTTAGGAGTCTGATGGTGGAGAGGTAGCAGCGGTTCCTGAACCTGATGATATAAAACTTGTGGCATCTATACCTCTTTCCTGATGGCGGCAGTGAGAAGAACATGTGATGATGGCTGCTGCTCTTTGATGGCAGCCTTTCATGGAGATTTTCTCGATAGTGGAGAGATTTTTGACTATGATGTACTGAAACGTGTCCACTACCTTTTGCAGGGCTTTCCACTCAGAGGTATTGGAGCCCCCATACTAGGCTGTAATGTAGCCAGTCAGCACAATTTTCACTAAACATCTGTAGAGGTTTGCCAAGGTTTCCAATATCATACAAAACCTCCTCAAACTCCTGAGAATGTGGGAGTAGATGTGTTTTTTTCACAATGACATGAGTGGGTTGAGTCCAGGAAAGGTCCTCCAATAGCAACTCCCAGGAATTTAAATTTGCTCACTCACTCCACCTCTGATTTCCTAATTATCATTAGATTGTATACTTCTGGGTTTCCCCTCTAGTTCACAATCAGCTCCTTGGCTTTGGTTACATTGAGTGTAAGGTTTTTGTTAGTACACCATTCAGAAAGATTTTAATGACCCTCCTGTATGCTGATTCATCTCCCTTTTTATATAACTCACTACAGTGTTATAGTTAATAAATTTGTAAATGGTATTGTTGTCATACTGAGCCAGACAGTCATAGATGTAAAGCAAGTAGAACAGTGGGCCAAGTGTGTATCTGGAGATGCCAGATGTGCAATCAGTGCAGTGCTTTGTTTCGATTAAGTGTTTTGATAGGCTGCTGTTGAAGCATATCAGCTCATCTCTGAATGTGACGTGGATCTGTTCCAATTTACCGACTGCAACAACAGGTCTATGGCAGATGCCATCTCACTGGTTCTACACAAAACTCTGGAATACCCTGACAGCAAAGAAGCATGCTGCAGGATCCTCACTATTGACTAGAGTTTGGCATTCAACACCATCATATCTGCAAAATGGGTAATTAAAGGATACAATTGTAGCAAAATACAACTTTTCACAAATGTACTCTGTCATGAAACATCTAAAACCGATTTAAGAAAGAGAATGGAGGATTGACATCAGCCTACAGATACTAATTGGTTAAGATAATCATAAACCATGTGATAAGGTTAGAATATTACTGACAAATAAACTTCACATTCATCTAGGTTTCTCAATTGTAATCAATCTCACCAGTGTACCTACACATTAATATGCAGCCCAATAATTCAATGAAGAGATTACCAATTGAACTTTACAACTGTCACATTTTTTTTTGCAGTTCCTGTTTAATGACCCTTGAAATTGCCATGTTAATGCTGTTCATTTGTGACTGTGTCATGGATGCAGCTCTCCTCTATTTTCAGGATGCCCCTCTCTAAAAACAATTTCCTAGCTATTTGCACGCTTTTCATATTCATGTAATAGCAGGGAATTTCTAAAATTTAGCAGCTTTATGGACTGTTGGTTTGATTAATTTTGCTATTAGCACCAACCACTACAGTGGTCTTGCTCTTTATGCACTGTTTATCCGAGACATCTGATATTAATGGGAATGGATAAGGAGCAAAGTGGAAAAACACGGTCAATCCATGTCTCTGCAGCTGATGTTTCCTTGGTTAAACTTGGAAATTTTCAACATTGTTCCTTTCAGTCTGCAATTGGTGTTAACTGGGTATCTGTGTGAATAGAATGTATTCGATGGTGACTCATTTTCCCTTTTAACCACAGCTTCATATTTTATTGTTTACAGTATTGATTAAAATTTGACAAATAATTTAAAACACTAAATAGGTTAATAAGCAGGGGGATTAACACCAAACTTCAATTCAGCAAATAAACAGGTGGCATGGTTGGTGTAGCAGTCAGTGCAATGTTGTTACAATGCCAGCGACTGGGACAAGAGTTCAAATCCCATGCTGTCTGTAAGGAGTTTGTATGTTCTCCCTATCCTGCATGGGTTTTCCCTTGTTTTCTCCCACCATTCAAAAAAAATGTAGATCAATTGGGTTAATTGGGCAGCACTGGCTCCTGGGCTGAAAGGGTCTGTTACCGTGCTGTATGTCGAAATTTTAAAAAGTTAAACCTATTTGTGGTGCTGTTATTGTACATATTATATGTGGGCAGCACAGTTAGCATAATGCCATTACTGCACTCGAGACTTGGATTCAAATCCGGCGTTGCCTGTAAGGAGTTTGTTTGTTCTACCTCTGTTTGCGTGGGTTTCCCCTGGATGCTCCGGGTTTTTCAAACCTTACAAAAAATAATGCACAGGGTTTGTAAGTTAACTGGGGCATTTGGGTGCCAAAGGCTTGTGACCAATTACCATGTCTAAAAATAAATAAATGAAATAAATAAAAAAGAAAACATTGTGGTGCCTGTGTTAGGTGTAAAGTGAAGTTTTGGGGAAATGAATTGCAGAAGTTAGTCACGGCCAAATAACAGCATTTGAATGCATGAGTGGACTTTAAAATTGCTGCCATTTTCTTCTGAAAATAATGTTGGTACCATATGAGGCATTGTAGACATAACCTCTGCATTTTATTTAACATTGCTGTAAATTCAGCGGGACTTGAAAATAAAGCTTTTCAAAATGCATGTAACAAAATAAATTTTATTCTTGATTATTTATTTACACAGGAACTCTTATCTTGCTTAAATCTGTAACTCAGTGATTATAATTCTAAAGATTTTCTGTGAGGCATTATTTTTTCAATGTTTCTTTAAACATAATCCATACAAATTCAAAACTGCCAAATTGTTTAAGTATTTTTAGTAACAAACACCAAAATGACTGAATTTGCTCAATAACTATTCAAATTATGTAATGTAAAAGTAACACAGTTATTAGAGTAGCCTGGACTAATTAGTCAATTCCTTCCTGATTAGCTTCCACGCACCCATTCCAACAATTTCCTCGACATCATCACTCTCCAAAAAAATGGGGGATGTGGAGGAAAAGCAATGGTAAGATCTCTATCGAAAGTAAGGTAATCCAACCATACATAATGGCTTGAGAATCAGACAGTAAAATGCTGGGCTCTTAGCCATCACACAAACAACTTATATTGATGCAGGATTATTAAATGTGTAAAACAAGATGTCACAATTCTTAAATTAATAAATCATGCCAAGATGCTATACATTGCAATAAGTAGGAAAGAAAAACATAGCCAAATAAAAAGACAGTTGGTGAATTCCTCAGGTTGTTAAGGAGCATGGGAAAGAATAGAGTGTAAATCTAGGCAATCTGAAGGTGCTGCTCTCAATTAAGGGGTAAAGAACATCTTAAAGGCACAATAGAATGGATGCAAATAGATACTTATTCCATTAAAAGGAGTTAGAAGGAAATGAGTGATCACAAGGGTGATTATTTTAAATTGAAGAATATTTCATACAGGTTCACCTATGTCTGCAATTAAAAATATTAAGCATGGAGTAATGGGTGAACAGAAATCAGCACACATTGGATACATGCAACAGGGTGGAAATTTTAATGCTAATCTTGAGAATGTTATAATAATCAAATTGAAAATATAAAAGTATAAGAGACAACTGTAGCAAATGGTTTGGGCAAAGGCAGATAGTGGTAATATTACTGTAGTGAAATGTTACTGGTGGAGAAAGTCAGCAGGTTCAGCAGGATCCATAGAAGGTAAATATACATCAGCAATGTTTCAGGCCTGAGCTCTTCCTCAAGGTAGGAGTAAAAAGCATGCTGGCACCAGAGACAGATATCACAGGGTCCTCAGCCTTTGCAAGGAATCTTGTAGACATTGTTGGGTTCTCCTCAAATCAAGCATAGAAGGTGTTCAGCTTATCGGGCAATGAAGCATCACAGCCATCAATGCTGTTCGCCTTCACTTTGTAGTCTGTAATGGCCTACACTCCCTTCAATAGCTGGCATGTGTTTACTTCCTCTGGAATTGCCTCTGTTGCAGATATAGCCTTCGGCAGGTCATACCTGGACCTCTTGTAGAGATCTGGATCTCCGGCTTTGATCTTGCCCTCAACAGGTTACGAATCCTCTGATACATTCAAGGCTTCTGCTTGGGGAACTCCTGGAATGTGCGTGTAGGTACACACAAATCCACGCAGATCTTGATGAAGTTGGTGACACACGTTACATATTCATTCAACCCTAAATATGAGTCCTTCAATATAGTCCAATCCACTGATTCAAAGTCAGAACCTTTATGTTTGATTACACCTTCTTCTCTCCCTTTTCATCATTATGAGGTCTGAAAGTCAATACCAAGATGAGCTGCTCATCCAGTTTTTATGGTACTAATTTGAATTATGGATTTAGTTTCCCACAGGAATATAATCATTGACACTTTTAATATTCAACTGTTCTAACTGTGATCTGTTTTTCTTTATCTTTGCAAGTAAATTGCATGACGTTCACATTAAATCACACTTATTAAGCAATCATAAATACTCACAAGACTGTATCTAGATATAACATTTTCTCATAAGCCTAGTAATATTTAATATTTTAACTTGCTTGTTAGTTGGGGATGTCCTGTGACGAGAAATCTGGCTCCTCCGAGAAAGTAAAAAAAAAAGTGAAAAGTTTGAAATTCATCTGAATTAGTTATAAACAACCAAAGGAAAAAAAAACAACACAATTCCACCAAAGAAAGACAAAGAAGCAAAAAAAAAGTATAGAGAAGACAGAAGACAGAAGAAAAACGGGACTTCCGACAACAGGGACGCCCGGACAAGTCGGAGAGGGGAGCGACTCGACTGCACCTGCACCTGCACAAGGAGTCGCACATGAACATAGTAACTGGAGGCCCTCTAGACAGGCTCCGGGCAGTACAAGAGGCTGTCTGAGAAGGGAAAATTATTACAGCATTGAGCTCTCTGAACCCTTCTCCATTAACAATGGCGTGAAGCGAGGCTGAGTTCTCGCACCAACCCTCTTTTCAATCTTCTTCAGCATGATGCTGAAACAAGCCATGAAAGTCCTCAACAATGAAGACACTGTTTACATCCGGTACCGCACGGATGGCAGTCTCTTCAATCTGAGGTGCCTGCAAGCTCACACCAAGACACAAGAGAAACTTGTCCGTGAACTATTCTTTGCAGACGATGCCGCTTTAGTTACCCATTCAGAGCCAGCTCTTCAGCGCTTGACGTCTTGTTTTGCGGAAACTGCCAAAATGTTTGGCCTGGAAGTCAGCCTGAAGAAAATTGAGGTCCTCCATCAGCCAGCTCCCCACCATGACTACCAGCCCCCCCACATCTCCCTCGGGCACATAAAACTCAAAACGGTCAACCAGTTTACCTATCTTGGCTGCACCATTTCGCAAGGATCGACAACGAGATAGACAACAGACTCGCCAAGGCAAATAGCGCCTTTGGAAGACTACAGAAAAGAGTCTGGAAAAACGACCAACTGAAAAACCTCACAAAGATTAGCGTATACAGAGCCGTTGTCATACCCACACTCCTGTTCGGCTCCGAATCATGGGTCTTTTACCGGCATCACCTACGGCTCCTAGAACGCTTCCACCAGCGTTGTCTCCACTCCATCCTCAACATTCATTGGAGCGACTTCATCTCCAACATCGATGTACTCGAGATGGAAGGAGGCTGACAGCATCGAATCTACGCTGCTGAAGATCAAACTGTGCTGGGTAGATCATGTCTCCAGAATAGAGGACCATCGCCTTCCCAAGATCGTGTTATATGGCGAGCTCTCCACTGGCCACCGAGACAGAGGTGCACCAAAGAAGAGGTACAAGGACTGCCTAAAGAAAGCTTTTGGTGCCTGCCACATTGACCACCGCCAGTGGACTGATATCGCCTCAAACCGTGCATCTTGGCGCCTCACAGTTCGGCAGGCAGCAACCTCCTTTGAAGAAGACCGCAGAGCCCACCTCACTGTCAAAAGACAAAGGAGGAAAAACCCAACACCCAACCCCAACCAACCAATTTTCCATTGCAACCGTGTCTGCCTGTCCCGCATCGGACTTGTCAGCCACCAATGAGTCTGCAGCTGACGTGGACTTTACCCCTCCATAAATCTTCGTCCGCGAAACCAAGCCAAAGAAAAGAAGAAGAGATAGGTACATAGCTATGGCATGGGTACAGGTTGATGGGACTAGGTGGTGTAAATAGTTCAGCACAGGCTAGGAACATCAAAGGGCCCGTTTTTGTCGTCTAATAATTCTAACAAGAGTCTCAAACCTTGTAATATCTCAGTTTTAAAATATGGGAACGATTTCAGGGTTTCAAGAAAAGTTAACCTCTCCAGAAGTAAATCTAAATTTATTAAAATTGCATTGTCAGTAGACTGGAAATGTATAACAGTAACATGGAAATCCAATTCCCTACTTCACATTAATCGTTGGAACAGGGAAGTACAAAGTTGTATTCCCCTTGAGAAGATTACTTATAGTCTTAGGAATAGATATAGTAAGTTTGTCAAAATTTGGCAACCCTATTTAGATTACTTAAATGCCCAGATTGTATAATTTATTTTGATATTTGTCAATTAGTGTACTCCTTATTATAAATTTAATACTTTTAAAATGATGTGACTGAGATGTCGAACCATGCTCTTGTGGCTTTTTCTTTTCTATTTTCTTTCTTTTTATCTCTCTCTATTCCCTGTTGTCTATCCCCTTTTCTTTGAAATCTGGGGAGGGGGCACTTGGAAAAGAGGGACTCTTTTTCCTTTTTACTTTTTCGGACCTTATGAATGTATTTCTATTATTTCATAAATATATATATTATTATATTAATTGAGTCCAATATTCTCTACTTTCTTAAAACATAATATTCAAAAAAGATTGGGGAAAGAGAAGTTTTAGGTAATATAAACACAGGATCTGAGAGAATTTTTGAGAAATGCAACCTTAGACTATAGGCCCATTATAGATGGAATCAGGGAGTACCGAAAACGTATTTCTTTCAAAACAAAAGGAAAAACACCATGAAAGGTTCAGCTATTTGCAAACATATTTTGTATTAACAAAATTCAGAATGGCATTAAATATAATTTAGAGAATAAACTGACAATTTTTTTATAAACAAAACAAAACCCACAAGTAAACACAAATACAAAACTATTCCTGGCCTTGATATTCTCAACCTCCCTTTAGAAAACACATAATTCTACTTGCCACTTTATAACCAATTCAATATGCATTTTGGTTGTGTTATCTAGAGCCATGCAATTCTCTTGTACAGAATTAAGAGCTCTACATTTAATAAATATGCCTTTCCTTTACTGATTTCCCAAAATACAACTCTTTATTCATTTACCACAAATCATCACTTTCCTAAATTTTCTCCAATTACTTGAAATCTCTTGTATTCTTCCTCAGTTTGTCACTGTTCAAACTTGATATCATGAACAAGTTTTGATATAATATCCTTATTTCTAAACTCATTCTGAATCAAAAAACTCACCACACTGATCTTATGGTACACCGTCATATGCATTCTGAGAAATACAAACACGCAGATAGCGCTTAACTCAGAGTTGCAATTTTCTCATCCATTACAAGAACATGGAAGTAAATAAAATAATAAAATGCTGAAAACAAAGTTCAGGTTTGACAGCCATTTTGAAAAATAAATCAAGATTTAGAATATCAAGTCAATGGTCTTTCATCAAAACATTTTATTGCATGGACACAACTCTTGGTGGTGGTACAAATGGATCAAAAGTGAATCTGAATCTATTGTTATATTACACCGAATTTATTTTCCATTAAAGTGGCCAAGTAATATGATTACCTGATTATCTTTCATTTTATGTTTCTGTCCAAGACCAATTTTACCCTCTAAACTTTTGTATTTGCCAAATTTGGTCATCTTTAAAATGCTGGTGGAGATTTCTCTGTACAGGTACACGATCCTTTATCTGGAACCCTTGGGGGACAGCGTGTTCCGAATTTTGGACTTTTCCAAATTTCGGAACAAAAGCTCAATTGTAAACTAGACATCAAAAACAGGCATCCTATTACGGCAGCAAGAACATATGAATACTCACAATCAGTGGGAAAATATTATTACAATTTATTTATAGAGCAATATACTGGTAATGAATAATGAAATACCTGTAGTGGGATAATTTAAAATGAAAATACATGATCCATAAGTATACACATTACCGTAATATTTATGTAGAGACACATGAGCATTCACTCTAATTTGAATAAAGAAAGACTACAAATAGTATTACAGTTTATTTATAAATTTGTTCAAACTAGGCTAATTACGTAGCTGCAGTTAAGCTGTGGAAGAGGGTCCATCAGCGTCACCAATGTTGTCATCAAATTGCAGGTAAACTTCCAATGATGCGTCAGGAATGGGATTCTTAAGTGATGAAGTAGCACTATGAGAGAGGGCATTTTTACAGACTTCTTCAAGGGTCATCTATCTCATCAGCATAGGTTTTTGTCTCTTTAATTGAGTAAACTCCCATAATCTGTTGCTCACTGATAAATGCACGTTGTTCAAGGCCAGTTATGAATTGATCACAAATTTTCATCATATCTTCTATAGGAATGTTTTCACCTGTGTTCACTACGTCATCACTACTACCATCTTCATTCTTATCCGTATTTAACACCATTTCAGCAATTTCCCCATCACTCAAGGAATGCACAACAGGTACATCATTGTCAATGTTTAGCATTTGTTCAATCTCCGCTTGTTCTAGCTTACTTAGACTTCCATCTGATAGACTTTTAGCATAAGTTAGGAGGTCTGATATCATCTTCTTCTCATTAGTGACACAAAATCCTTCAAACTCATCATCGATAGGATCACTTTCATCAAACATGGTTATTGGCCAAATTCTGTGCCAACTATTTGTTAGTGTTGATTTATCAACATAATTCCAAGCAGTAGCAACTGCATAAATGGCATCCTTGAGAGTGAACGCTTTCAAGTAGTCTTGTATTCTTACTCCTTTGTTGACTGCTTCAAGCACATAGTTCATAAAATGATTTTTATACTTGCTCTTCAGGAAGTGTAAAATTCCTTGGTCACAATGCTGTAAAATAGATGTCACATTAGGAGGCAAGTAAATGCCGAAAACATTAATTTTCACAAGAAGTTCGGTAGTGTGATGTGCAGAGCAGTTGTCAAGGAACAATAGTCCAGCTTCTAGTCCAGCTTGTCTACCATGACCTCATGCCGCTGGTATGAAATGGTTATTGAACTAATCAGAAAATATTTCTCGGGTTACCCAAGCTTTCCTGTTTGTGTAATAATGCACAGGTAAATTAAGTACATCTTTCAGATATCTCGGACATTGGCTTTTTCCAATGACTGCTAACTTCATCTTGTGTGTGCCTGCTGCATTAACACATCCAAGAATAGTTAACCTTTCCTTAACATCCTTAAAACCTGTTGGTGCTGTGTCATCTGTCGTTGTTAAGGTTTTTCTTGGAACGTAGCGCCAGTACAAAGCTGTTTCATCAGTATTGTAAATTTGTTCAGGAGAAAGGTTTTCCATCGGATACGATCTTGGCAAATTCGTTGATGTAATTTTCTGCAGCTTCATAATCAACAGAAGCTTTTTCACCACAGATTTTCAGATATTTTACACCATGACGCTTCTTAAATTTCTGCAGCCAACCTTCTGAATATTGACACTCTCCTTCAATGTTCAATTCTTTATGATACATTCTCGCTTGTTTCATGACCAACAAGCCATTCAGTGGCATATATTCCCTTCTTCGTTGTCGAATCCATTCTATCATCACACGGTCAATATCTTCATTTTTCGCCCTATCTAGTGTTTTCCTATTTTTCATAAGTTTGTGATCTCGCGGTTATTGTAAAACTTCAGTAATTTGTCTTTCTGTTTCCTCAAGTCATACACAGTGCTAGCTCAAACACCATATTCTTCAGTGAGTCGCCTCATAGACACACCATGATCAAGTTTCTGTAGTAACTCCACTTTCTGCATTAATGATAATGTTAAATGTTTCCTTATCTTTTTCTCGCAGTTATCCATTGGGGTTTCAGCAGTTCTTTTTGACATTTTTCAAGGTAGATTATATATCTTTTCTTTGGCTTGGCTTCGCGGACGAAGATTTATGGAGGGGGTAAAAAGTCCACGTCAGCTGCAGGCTCGTTTGTGGCAGACAAGTCCGATGCGGGACAGGCAGACACGTTTGCAGCGGTTGCAGGGGAAAATTGGTTGGTTGGGGTTGGGTGTTGGGTTTTTCCTCCTTTGCCTTTTGTCAGTGAGGTGGGCTCTGCGGTCTTCTTCAAAGGAGGTTGCTGCCCGCCAAACTGTGAGGCGCCAAGATGCACGGTTTGAGGCGTTATCAGCCCACTGGCGGTGGTCAATGTGGCAGGCACCAAGAGATTTCTTTAGGCAGTCCTTGTACCTTTTCTTTGGTTCACCTCTGTTACGGTGGCCAGTGGAGAGCTCGCCATATAACACGATCTTGGGAAGGCGATGGTCCTCCATTCTGGAGACGTGACCCATCCAGCGCAGCTGGATCTTCAGCAGCGTGGACTCGATGCTGTCGACCTCTGCCATCTCGAGTACTTCGACGTTAGGGATGAAAGCGCTCCAATGGATGTTGAGGATGGAGCGGAGACAACGCTGGTGGAAGCGTTCTAGGAGCCGTAGGTGGTGCCGGTAGAGGACCCATGATTCGGAGCCGAACAGGAGTGTGGGTATAACAACGGCTCTGTATACGCTTATCTTTGTGAGGTTTTTCAGTTGGTTGTTTTTCCAGACTCTTTTGTGTAGTCTTCCAAAGGCGCTATTTGCCTTGGCGAGTCTGTTGTCTATCTCATTGTCGATCCTTGCATCTGATGAAATGGTGCAGCCGAGATAGGTAAACTGGTTGACCGTTTTGAGTTTTGTGTGCCCGATGGAGATGTGGGGGGGCTGGTAGTCATGGTGGGGAGCTGGCTGATGGAGGACCTCAGTTTTCTTCAGGCTGACTTCCAGGCCAAACATTTTGGCAGTTTCCGCAAAGCAGGACGTCAAGCGCTGAAGAGCTGGCTCTGAATCGGTAACTAAAGCGGCATCGTCTGCAAAGAGTAGTTCACAAGAAACAACACAAAGTCAGCAAACAGCAAATGGACGTCTTCTCTCTATGACTGCTGAGGCACAATTGATGCTTGACGGTAAGTGGTAGTTTGCCTGTCAAGCGTTGCCACGTCATACCTGCATGAATCGGGTCACCAAACAAGCACTCCACAAAAAAGTCTGGTTTTTGGAGCTTTCTGGATTTTAGGTGTCCGGACAAAGGATCGTGTACCTGTACGGGTCTTTCTGCACCCAAGTGATTCTGTCAACCACAATGTTTGCATTCTTAATGTGTCTCATAAAAGAGGTGCAGAGGCGGGTACCAAATCAGGACTTTTGCTTACCTAGGCTTTGGTATTTTTCTAAAATTAATCGTGATAAAAGTTGAGAATCCTTGGAAATGTTAGGTGCAGAATCTTGTTTCTTGTGATAAGCTCTAGATGAAGTCCAAGTGAGCACAGTAAATTTCTGTGAACTAGGATATGTGTTTCCAAGTACATCCATCAAGATCCTGTGAAACAGTAGTCTATGGACACTGTGATTATAGAAAAAACACAGAAATGCTGAAGGAACTCAGCATGTCCTGCAGCGTCCATAGGAGGACCAAATCCTCCTTTGGACTCCATGAGACCTACTGAGTTAATCCAGCATTTCTGTGTTTTTACTTTCTATCAAGATCCTGTGTCTTAATCGAGCATAACCGGCCTTCCTTCGGTGCCATGTTGACTTGTCTCAGCTTCATCTGTATCTTTCTAGGGCATTATTCATTTCAACCCCAATTATAATTTTATCATAGCCAAATCTAGCTCGTTCAAGTCATAATTTATCATTCTGATTGGGATTTTTTAAAAATTAAGATCCCCACTAATGAACAAGTTCATTGATATACTGCTTTAAATGTTTCTCCTTCAAAGAAGAAAACTGATAAAAATGTCAAAATCACCAACACTAGATTACATTAAAAAAGCTTAGTACTAAAAATAGATATATTTTATGCGAAGTGCAAGCTCTTCATAATCACATTACCTGTTGTTGCAGAGTTTGGATCTGGTCTTTGGCATTTTCTAGTTCATTTTTTATATCTTGGTTGACTTGATGGTGGTTCAAAATACCCTGCTGCTGTTGTTTTATCACATTTAGTTCATTTCTCAGCTCCTCTTGTAGTTGTCTGGGTAAACAACAGGAACAAAATTACTATTTTTTCTTGGTGTTTAGCCTCTTTAAGGTTGGATGGAAGCAATGAAAGGAATACTGCTTATAGGCTTAGGAAATTTGTGGCATTTCACTCAGAGAACAGCCCATATCTGGTATGAGTTGGCAGAGAAATCTATAGAAGCAAGTACAATTTCAATGTTCAAAAGGTTATGGGACAGATATGTAGATAGGAAGGGGTTAGAAAGATGTGGACCAAATGCAGGCAAATGAGACAAGTCTAGAATGCCAGTTTGGTCAGCATGGACAAGTTGGGGTGAATGATCTATTCCATGTTACATAATTATAACTCTAATTCAGACTATTTATGCCATCATGTCTAAGCACACCTTTTGCTAAAGAAATTTATATTGAATTCTACTTCCCTACTCATTTTAAACAGCCTTGTATCAAGTTTTGGCTTAAAAAGATGAACTAATCATCTTTATGCAATGTTTTTACAAGTTCTATGCTTCAACAATCTGCTGCAAAAGAACTCTTCAATTATTTTTACTAACAGTCTCAATTGCAGATTCATTTGTACTAACTCCAGAACCAGAGGAATCAGAGAAAGTGGTCTCCACTCTATCAATGCCCAACATTTAAAAATTCCACATGGCATTCTCTGTTCTATTGAAAATAATCCAATTGGATTTGAAATCATAGTTATAGTTTTCAACTCCTTGCTCTGATAATGTTTTTGGATTTTATACATTGGTACATTGAGCAAATCATATTTTCAAGTAAATATCTAATAAAACATGAACAGATCTATCCAACGCTTATTTGATGATTTGCTAAATCTTCTGCCAGTTATCTGGGTCTCGATCCCATATTATTCTAAACTTGACCTCCTTATCCTTTTTTTATTACATTGTTCAGATCTATCAGATCTGAACTATCAACATCCTATTCACCTACACATCCACTGACAAAGCAATACAATATCAATTCAAGTGATGCCCATTTATCCGTGTATTTCCTTGATCATCTCACCATCTATTCCAATGATACAGAACTTGTTCCAATTGAAGATACTTAAACATGAAAATTGGACAGATAAGATGAAGTTCACTGGGTTGATTCCAGGGATGAAGGGGTTGGCCCATGAGGAGGGATTGAGTCATCTGAGCTGTACTCACTGAAATTTAGAATAATGAGAGGAGATCTTATAGAAACATGTAAAATTATGAAAGTTATAGATAAGATTAAGATAGGTAAGTTGTTTCCATTGGTAGGGGAGACCAGAACTTGGTCTCAAGGTTCAGGGTAGTAAATTTAGGACAGAGATGAGGAGGAACTGCTTTTCCCAGAAGGTGATGAATCTATGGAATTCACTGCCCACTGAAGCAGTGGAGGCGACACCAGTAAATATATTTAAGACAAGGTTGGATAGATTTCTACATAGTAAGAGAATTAAGGAAGATGGGGGAAAAGCAGGTAGGTGGAGATGAGCCTATCATCAGATCACACTGAATGGCGGAGCAGGCTCGATGGGCCAGATAGCCTACTCTTTCTCCTATCATGAATATTTAACAATACCAAAATTCAAAATCTCATAAAAACCAAAGACCTTAAAGGAGTGAACTTAACTGATCTGCTCTGCATATAATTTTACTCCCTAGCAATGCAGTGAACTTCTAATTAAAGAAGAAATCATTTTTTTAAAAGTTGATCACCTGGTATTAAATTGGCGACAGTTCGAACAAAAGCACGCCTGACAGTTCACTTCATTAACATATGGAGATCAGTACTGGAATTGAAAGAGTTGCTTAACAATAAAGCAACAACCTGACATAATTACATTTCCAGAATAATGCCTGTCAGTAAAATAAATAACTATCAGTAAACAAGGAAAGGGATTATGAGAAGTTTAATTTACACAGGCATTTTACTGTTCAACCTTGATTGAAACAGATTTTGTTACAACTGTCAAAAAGGAATTGTATTGACATTTGCAAATGAAGTCAAAAGAGGAGTATAGAAGGTACAGGTTGATTAGACTTAAGACATTAGCTTCTCAGAGTAATGACACATGAGTAATACAATTAGTTTCATTCTAAGCTGTAAAATTTTACAATTTGACTTATCAGATCAATTACCAATAATTGTTACAATTGCTGATTTTCTCAACATAACATTATTATTGTAAAATTGATTTAATATTATATTAAACTACTAAACAATAGTTACTGCCATTATTGAGGAATTATTTGTAGTGGTAATATATAGCAATTAGCAATAAGCCTATGGTAGCATTATGGCATGTCAGAATATCCAGCTGTAAATGTTTATAAAATTATTAGGCTTATTCCTCTAAAGTATGTTTCAGTGAATAATGAAATCATTCATTATTGAATTGAGTCAAGAATATTTGATCAGGGTTGCAATCAATTTTACATTAGAACTTAATTGCTTGCAATAATAATATTAACTGGAACAAACTTTCAAAACCTTGAATTTTTTTAGAAAAGCTGTGGCATTTTTTTTACAGAAACAATTATTTAAATGAATTGTGAATGAACTGAATTTACTCTGTTAGGTAGACAAGTAGTGAGTGACTTCAGATGAATAAAACTTATGTCACAAACATCAGCACATAGATGAGAGGTAAAAATTATGTCCCAAAAGTATGGCTGTAAAATGTAATCAATAATATGTCTATTTCTCTCTTTCCACAGGGTCATTAATGCATTGCCTCAAACAATTATTTTACATATTATTACAATTTCATGTTCCCCAGCTAGATATTCCAACTAAGTTTAACAGCTGCATAGGTGGTAGTAGTGAAATAATTTCCCTTCCAAATTTTCTGTTAATGATTCTATAATTTGCATTTTCTTCCTTTCCTCAGGGTATAAAGATAAAATAAAAGGTGAGGTGTGGAGGAAGTGGGAATAGGGGATTCATTCAATATAGTTTGGGTACCAAAGAATATCAAAGTAGGATTGGAGGTCTTAAACTGTCACTCTGTTTAAAGAAAGAAATGGGAGGCACAGTTGGCATAGCGGTTAGTACAACACCTTTACAGTGCCAATGATTGGCACCAGGATTCAAATCTGTAAGGTGCAGATACATTCTCCCCATATCTGTGCAGGTTTTCCCAGGGGGCTCCAGTTTCATCCCCACCATTGAAAACGTACCGGGGGTGTAGGTTAATTGGGCATGATTAGAGGTCTTAAACTGTTATTCTGTGGGCTTGAGGCTCGTGGGCTGAAAAGGCCTGTTACCGTGCTGTATATCTATATTTTAAACAAATAAAAAAATTAATACAGTGCCTTTCATAAAATCCTTTTAATGTAAAGTGCTTTGCAGTCAGAAAGGTTGTGATAGTTGTAATGTTAGAATTACACAAGCTATTCTGTGTGGAACAAATATAGCAATCTTATAGCAGCCAGCTAATCAATTTATGATAAATTATGGAAAGGATGCAGGATATTTTGAGTTTGTGACAAATAATTTTATGTTATTTTAAGTTCAAGGTCTCCTTTGAAAGATGATATTTCCAACATACTTCCTCAATATTGGAGCATCAGCTTAGATTTTTGTACTCAAGTCTCTGGAACAGTAAACTGCAAGTTTCTGACTCTAATACTGACATGAAGTGGATCATGTCATCTTCATAAAGAAACAAATTCTGGGAATTACTAACTGAATATATATAAGGAACTGAACAATTAGCAGCCTTTGTTATGAACCCAGAGGACCCCAAAACCCAGTAGCAATAGATATTCACCAGGACAAATGGTTACTTAAACAAAAGTTGCTTTTAATTATCTTTAAACATGAAAATAGAATCAAACTTTAACTTATTACTAACTTACTTAAGCTAACTTAACCCCCTTCTAATTCTAAGTGCATATGTATGTAATGTGTGTATAACTTCAGAAAAGATATTTGATTCATAGTCCAATCACACCTCATCCGTCCAAGTTCACTGGTTGCAAGCAATCCTTATACTGTGCACAGAATTTAACATTTGTAAAATTCGCCAGGCTTTGGTGCTTGAAAGGTAAATGGTAACCATTCAGGAAGGTTCTTGTCAGTTTTCAGAGAGAGATTTGTTATTCCAGGACATCCACAACTGATTCCTTTTTAATCAGCCACTCCAGTGTCTTGCTGACAAACTTTTCCCTCTCAGGGTTCTCCAGATGATAACCTCTTTCTTTCAGGTCACCAAGGAGTGCCTTTTTGTTTCTCTTATTTCAAGTGAAACATTAAACAGCCAGTCCTCTCCTCTTGCATGAACCACAAGGGCTTTGACCAGGCTGAACAAAGCACTTACAAACCCGTCTTCCAAATGGGGCTTTCAACAAGCTTGCCAGCTTGTCCTGTTCCAGTCCCAGCTGCTATTACTGGCTGTAACACTGTAGAAGTGATCTCTGTATCTGTCTCCCTCTCTCTCTCACTGAGAGAAAGCCTGTTTGACTCTCTCTGCTTGCAAAACCACATGACCCTCCAGAACAGATCACTCTCTTCCAGACAGAAGGCAGCTCTGACAAGCTCTTTCATCTGTTTTCTTTTTGTAAACAACAATCCATTAGTGAAGTCTCTTGAGCACTCTCCAAATCTCTTGTCAAGACCGTTGACCCCGTCATGTCTAGCATGGGGCAGAGGTCCAGTATTTTAAATAAGATCTGTTTTAAAGTGTTTATATGTGACCTACTCTACCCTAACAAACTTTTCCCAATTTATCTCCCAAAAACATATCTATATACTCTGTAACACTGTACAGAGGAAAACAAAGGATTTGAGCAGTATGGCACATCACATGTACGGTGAAGGAACTTGAAATCTTCTTGTCAAACTTCATCAAGGTTATTATTGATCATGCTGGACATTCCAAGAACCTAATATGCAAAAAATGAGTGCTTTGCCATTTTTCATTTGTATGTCATTTACCTGTCACCAAGAGAAAAGTAATGCTTGGTCCTCATGGCCTTGTTGTTGGAGAGAGTATAAGAGATGGATGTAAAAATCAACCAAAGCTGCTACTGGAGGGAAAGACAGAGGAAAAGTCAGATTCCTCTCCCTATGAATGACATATTTGATCCTCTGGGTCTACTCAATTAAAACACCAATGCTATGTTGAAAAACATACATCTTCTCCTTTGGTAGCAGCAACAGGCTACATTAAATTCATAGTTGATTTTTAATTTCACCATCACTTTCTTCCAATAACAATATAATCTCTTAATTCCATTCATATTTCAAAATCATTAAAACCTGTCTTGAATATACTTGATGAGTGAGCCTCCCAAACCCGTTGGGGTACAGAACTCCAAGAATGCACAATGGTAATCCCATATATTAAGAATGGCCTTTTGTGCTGGTCATCCAAACTTCTTATATCCAGCTTGACTAGTGCCTCTAGGATGTATACTTCAGTGACATCACCTCTCACATTTTTCAAATATCAACTCAGCCTGTTCAATGTCTCCTCATACAGCAATTCCAGGAATCAAGCTGATAAATTTTTGCCATGTTTCCTCTATAACACTTCTTTACTAATGAGGAGACCACACTTGCATTCAGTATCCCAGCTGCATGTCACATTACTTTGTACAATTAAAACAAGATGTTTTTACTTATGTATTCAAATTTTTTTATAACGAAGGCCAATATTCTATTTGTCTTGGCTAATTATTTGCAATTTGCTCGAGAACATTGGCCTTTTAATTACATATGTTTGCTGAAAACACCTTCTGGGTTATTTTTGTTGGTCCACTTTTGAATTTTGTTTTAATTGTCTTCTTCATTTTTATACTGCAGAATTCCCATTATATGGAACCTATGGGGATCACGGATGCTGCATATGTTAATTTTATGGTTGACTGAGACACACTGTTACAATGTCTAATTAATACACCTGCATTAAGAATACAGTTTAAAAGACAGGAGGCAGTGCTAAATATAATTTGTAAAGTATTGCAGTATTTAATTTTGTGAAGTTCACTTTAATCATGTAATTTCTGTTACTTACAAAATTTGAATGTGAACACTGGTGGCTGGCGCTGTAACTGCTTTGCACTAGCTGCTACACTAACTGTGTCACCATCATAATTATCCTGCCCTCCCCCAAGTTTATAGATAAAGTCTTACTAATAAACCTAATATGAAGATAAAGATTCTTACAAGTGTTATGGGCCCAGAGGACCCCAAAACCCAGCAACAATAGAAATGAACAAAGACAAATGCTTACCTTAAAGTTACTTTTAATTATCTTTAAACATGAAAACAGGATCAAACTTTGAACTTATTACAATTAACTTAACCCCTTCTAATTCTAAGCGTACATGTATTTAATGTGTGTGTATGTTCAGAAAAGTTCTTTGCTTCACAGTCCAATCTCACTTCTCACTCCTCCAAGTTCACTGGTTGCAGGCAATTCTTATACTGTGTGCAGAATTTAACACTTATGAATTTCACCAGGCTTTGGTGCTTGAAAGGTAAAGGTAAAGGTTCTTATCAGTTTTCAGAGAGAGATTTGTTGCTCACTGGACACAAACGGATTCCTTCTGATCAGCCACCTCAGTGTCTTGCCGAAGAAACTTGCCCCATCAAGGTTTTCCAGATAACCTCTTTCTTTTAGATCATCACAGAGTTCTTTTTTGTTTCCCTTAATTCAAGTGAAACATTATACAGCCAGACATCTCCTCTTGTATGGACCACAAGGGCTTTGAACAGGCTGAGCTAAGAACTCTAAACCCAACTTCAAAATGGGGGTTTCCACAAGCACGTCAGCTTGTCATGTTCCAGTCCCAGCTGCTTCTGCTGAACTGTAGAACTGAATTTTCTTTCTCTCTCTCTCTCAGAGAAAACCACATGACACTTTTAGAACAGCAAACTGCACTCAGACTGCAGAATCAGACCCAAAACAATAACTCATATCTCCACAGCATGTCCAATTAACATCTACTTGTGAAGTCCTTATAGGCATTCTTTAAAGTTTTTGCAAAGGCACCTGGAGACTGGACTGTCTGGCTTGAGCCAAACCCTTGCATTTTAAATGAAATCTATTTTGTAGTGTTTGTATTTGTTTGTGACTTACACTAAAAAAACCTGCCATAATTTATCTCCTTTAAAACATATCTATATACAATATAAAATATAACATAATCTGTCACACTAGGCAGGCATAAGGAGACACTTTAGCAGAGTCACCCAAGTGGTGAGCAGAATTAGCCAGCTCTTCATCCTGGGCATCACCATTTTATTCAAAAACAACTTTATTCAACAGCTGCTATAGGCGGGGCACAAGTAGGGTGCTCCACTGGTTGAGTGTCTGTTCCCATCTTCACTAATGGGTTGTGTGTTGAGTTACAGATTGTGATAATAAAATTATGATAAAAAATCTTAAAAAGATATAGATTGTGTGAGTTTCGTTTAGGAACACTACATAAAGAGACATTAACATTTCACAAAAGACATCTCATTTAAAATGCAAGGGCTATGCCTAAGGTGGACCCTACAAGTCTACAGTGACTTTGCAGAGACAATGGAAGAGCATATGTGACAGTTTTACAAGTAGGTGTTAATAGATCACCATGTTTACAATTGAAAATCTTGCACTGTTAAGATTGGTGCCAGAAGTTTAAATTGCTGCTATTCTAAGAGGGTCCATGTGGTTTTTCAAACAGAGAGAAGGAAAAAAAACATGTGATTATTTTTGGTGGGGGGAGATAGATGGAGAGAGAGAAAGAGAGAGAGTCAAGTTTACAACAGGAGTTGGTTTTGGAGGCTGCAAACTTTGCACTCCTGCTATAAGACCCCATTTGAAGATACGTTTTGAGTATAAGACCTGATTTGAAGATGGGTTTTGAGTTCTGAGCTCAGCCTATTCTCAATCCTTGTAGTCAATTACAAGAGGATGTGGCTGGTTAATGGGTTTCTCCTGGAATAGGGGAAAAAGAATAACTCTGTGGCAACCTGGAAGAAGAGATTATCTTTTGGAAAACTCAAAAGTGGCCAAGTTTCTTCGGCAAGTCACTGAAGTGGCTGAATGAAGGAAATGACTTTGTGTGTGTGTGCATCTAACCAACAATGAATATATCTCTCTGAAACCAACAAAGACCTTCCTTTGCAGTAACAATTTAAGATAAAGCACCAGAGCCTGTTGCAGATCATAAATATTAAATTCTGTGCACAGTATGAAAATTGCCTTATACCAGTGAACTTGGAGAAGTGAAAACTGAAACAAATAACTTTCCTGAACACAAACACATTACATGCACGTGTGCTAAGAATTGGAAGGGGGTTAAGTTAGGTTAAATTAAGTTAATAGTAATACGTTAAAGCTGATATTATTATGTTTGAAGAAAATTAAAAGCAACTTTTGTTTAAGTAACCATTTGTCTTGGACAATGGTTTTTGGAGTCCTCTGGGCTTGTAACAGTTGCTTCAGAGACCTTTATTTTACAATTTTAAAATTTCATTTAAACTTTTATTTAAAGTTTTATGTATCCTTATTTATTTAAAATTGTATTTATTTGTTTATTTCCTTGATTTTTTTTGCGGTATGTTTGAGTTTCCAATTGATTGAATTCCAGAAAATATGGATTTTACTCTATTATGATTACACTTTCCTATGTATAATTTATAATGATTTTGCCAACCCTCGATCCTTAAAAGGTATATGCCTTTCACATGCTAACAGTACATAGTTAATTATAGTACATTGCATGAAGAGAAAATCATATTTATTAAAGATTATATAATTGGTGCAACTGGCATAATGCATAAGGAAAACTGAACGGGGTGGGGGAGCATCAAGTAATGCTGTGGGATTATGATGTAGGAACCTGACCCTCATGGTACTAATAAAAAAGTACTAAATAGGTAATGTTTTAAACTAATGAAAATCTTTGAAGTACATTTAAACAGTGAAACAACATTTTAAAAATGCCTCTTAAGAAAGAAAAAACTGCTACAACCCTATCTGGAGCCCGAGGTGAAGAGGGAGAGAGTATTAACATATATTAAGAAAATGGGTGCTGCCTTAGCTTTTTTGCAAGAAACTCACCTAATTGAAAGAGAACATATGAAATTAAAAAGAAATTGGGTTGGGTATGTAGCAGCCTCTTTATTTAATTCTGAGGCAAGAGGTGTGGTAATTCTGATGAAAAAAAATCTTCCAATTAAAATCCAAAATGTATTAACAGGCCCTGCAGGGAGATATGTGATGGTACATAGTCAAATATATTTGGAATTATGGCCCTTCTGAATGTGTATGCACCAAATGTCAATGATGAGAAATTTATACAAGAAACATTTCTTAACTTATCAGAGGCACATAAGAATATTTTAATAGGAGGAGATTTTACTTTTTGTTTAGATCCATTTTTAGATAGATCTACTAGAGGAATGACAAGAGTCAAAGCAGCAAAGACTACACTGGTGTTATTGAGAGATTTGAACTTAATAGATACATGGAATTAATCCTAGAGAAAGGGATTACTCTTTTTATTCAAATAAGCATGATTCTTATTCTAGCATTGATTTATTTTTAATTTCAGCACAAATATCAAGAAAGATTTTAGAAGCAGAATATAAAACAAGAATTTTGCCTGATCATTCAACTTTATTATTAATGCTTTAAAAAAGAACAGCATTTTGTGATTTTAATAGGAGACAAATTCAGTTATTCTGTGACACAAATTTGAACTCTGTGAATGATAAGTTTGTAATATGGGATGCTCTTAAAGCATATTTGAGAGGCCAAATTATAAGTTTTACTACTAAAATTAAGAAGGAATTTATGAAAGAAATAGATCAATCAGAACAAGAAATAATTGCTTTGGAAAAAAGATCTTCAAAAGAGATTTTCTAAAGATAAACATAGGCAAGTAATTGATAAAAAGCTTCAATATAATACATTACAAACAGTAAAAGCAATTACAAGAACTAAACTGAGGTATTATGACTTAGGTCATAATGATTGCATAAATTCAACAGGCTTCAAGAATGATTAATGCAATTTAACTGATTTGAATATTGTTAGGTATAAACTTCAAGAAATAAATGAATATTTTAAGAGTTTTTATTATACATTATATAGATCAGAGTCTTTAAAAGATGAAAATAAAACAGATAGATATTTATCTCGTAAATTTATCTAGGTTGAGTATGGAATAACAAACAGAAATGAGTGCCCATTTTACACAGATGGAGGTGAAGGAGGCAATAAGTGAATGACAAAGTAATAGATTTCTGGGAGAAGATGGTTTTCCACCTGAATTTTATAAAGAATTTAAAGATTTATTGATTCCTATTTTTATGGAAATGCTAGATCAAGCATCAGTAACTCATACTCTTTCAGAATCTTATTCAACAGTAATAATTACTGTGATGCCATAAAAAAGATAGAGATCCTTTAAAATCTTCATCTTTAGATCTGTTTCATTATTATATGCTGATTATAAGATTCTTGCCAAAATATTGGCAAATAGAATCACAAAATTATTACTTAAATTACTAAATATGGATCAAATTGGATTTGTAAAAAAGAGACAATCAACAAAAATGTGGGTAATTGTACACTTAGCACAAAAAAAGAAAAGATTTAAGTGTTGAGTGGGTTTAGATGGAGAAAAAAAACATTCGATAGATTGGTGTGAGACTTGTTGTTCAAGGTCTTGGATAAATTTGGATTTGGTAAACATTTATAAATTGGATTAAGGCATTATATAATGATCCTTGAGTAGTGACTAATGGATGAATATCTACTCCATCCCAATTGATGAGGTACAGTAGACAAGGATGTCCCTTATCTCCATCTTTATTTATATTACCTATAGAGTCACTAGCAGAGGGAATAAAGAGTGACTTGGAAATTAAGGGATTTAAGTTTTGTCAAAAAGAGCATAAAATTAGTTTATTTGCAGATAATGTTCTATTATATTTGACAGAACCTAAGACTTCTTTGCAAAAATTATATTTAAATTGAAAAAATATGGTTAGATTTCTGGTGACAAAATAAATTGGGACAAAAGTAGTGAAATTATGTTCCTTATGGAAGGAGATTATACTGATCATCAAAGAAAGACTCAATTTAAATGGCCAAAAGATGGGATTAAATATCTCGAGATTCATGTAGGTAATAATTTTTTAAAATGAATCGAATGATTTCCCATTACTCAAAAAGGTTGAAGAATTTTTTTTAAATGGATTATTTTAACTGTAATGTTAGTAGGAAGGATTAACTGTATTAAGATGAATATATTCCAAAGAGTAAAATATCTTTTTCAAACCCTACTTATATTATTACCTCAAAAGATTTTTTTTTAAAGAATTAAATAAACATGTAAGGAAATTTCTTTGGAAAGGTAAAATGTCAATAGTTTCTACGGAAAGATTAATTTGAATATATAAATTGGAAAGCCTACAGCTTCCTAACTTTAAGAATTATTATCAAGCGGTTTTCTCACATCTTATTTTAAAGGAGCAGAAAAACTGGTGTGGGTTAAAACAGAATTGAATAAAGTTGCAGAGAGATTAGTAGAGGAATTTATATACAAATGGGATTCACAATTAGTGATTGGTGTTAAAGAAACACCTTTGTAGAAATATTTGATTACTGTTTGGATAAATTACAAAACTGGAACAAAAGGATGTATATTGCCCAAGATGCCACTGATTCAAAACCACCTTGAAGGCTAATCAATTTTTAACTATTTGGTTTTGCAAAAGTATTTAAAATATTGAAGATTGTTGTGAACAAAGCCAAATGATGTAATTTGAACAACTAATTAATACATATGGAATAACTAATAATACTATTTTTTTGTTAGTTTCAATTGAGATGATATTTGAGGGAAAAGTTAGGTCCAGCGATGCTGTTATCTATGATAGTAAGGTTGAAATTCTCATTGGAAGGGCAATACTAAGAAATTTATTTCTGCAATGTATATTTTATTACAGACAAGAACTGCTAAACATGGAGTTCATAAATAGACAGAGGTGGGAGCTGGATTTTAATATTACAATTGATAAGCAAAGATAGTCAGATCTCTGTCAAGATTGCATGACAAATACTATTAATGTAATATATAGTTTAGTTCAATAAATTTTTTTTATATCAGCCATATTTGACACCACAAAAATTGAATAGAATGAAATCAGATTTAACAGATCAATATTTTAGGTGTGGTGAAGAGACTGGAACTTTTTTTGTATTCAACTTGGTCATGTCCCAAGTTAAAAACTTATTGGGTGGACTTAGAACATTTTTTAGAACAAGTTATAGGCATTGTATTTCTAAAAAAAAACCAGATTTATTTCTTTTGGGAAATATAGAAGAACAAGACCTAAGTTGAAACTATCAATATACCAAATGAAATTTGTTAAAATAGCATTAGCAAGTAAGTGTATTGCAGTGACCTGGAAATCAAATTCACATGTGGGTATGGGAAGATGGAATACAGAAATTTAAAGCTATATCCCTTTGGAGAAAATGACATACAATTTGAGAAATAAATATGATATATTAGTACAAATGTGGACCCCATGTATGTAAATTTTAAGTATAAATATATAGTGGTGTTCTTCCAGCCTCTTGAGACCTGTGTTAATCTTCTTCCCTACATTGATCATATAAACCTTGCTGGAGTCCTGTCAGTTGGAAAGTGCTCCTCCGAGTAATCCGTAAGCTATTTTTTCTTCTTTTTATTTTCTTTATATTACTATATATAAATTACTTTGGGAGGTGGGGTGTTCAGGGAGGGAGGGAAGGAGATGGGTTATAACCATCATGTAATGATTGAAGTTCTCTTAAATATAAATTCTTATCATTTAATATGTTTATTAATTACATGTATGGAAAAAATAAATAAAATATTAAAAAAGGAGAAACTGAACAAACTACAATTTGATGAGGTAGTGCCCAAGAAGTTATCTCACAAGAATAGCGCTCTTTACTGGGTAAAAAAAAATGTTACTGTTGGCAGAATCATTGCAACACTCTAGCCAGATGACTGCAGATTATCCAGTGATTGAGTGTGTTCAATAATGAGATGTTTGGAGATGAAAGAAAACAATGAATATGGTGCTAGGTAAATTAAGAGTATTTGAGACAGAGACCAAACATGATATTATTGAATGGTGGAGCATAAGCGCTGGATTGCCTTTCTATTTCTCATGCTCTCTTTTGTCCTATGGGTCACATGCTATTCTGCCTAATTTAGATACATGACAGAACCATTGCACATTACAGCACAGAAACAGGCCCCTTTGGCCCTTCTAGTCTGTGCAAAATCTTTTTTTTTTGCTTAGTCCCACTGACCTGCATCCAATACATAATTCTATTACCTCTCCTATCCATACAATATACATGTTCAGACTCTTCATTGTTAAAAATTGACGCCACTTTCACTTCAGCTGGCAGCTTGTTCCACACTCCCACTATTTTCTGTGTGAAGAAGTTCCCCCTCATGTTCCCTCTAAACTTTTCCCATTTCACCCTTAATCCATGTTCTTTGGTTTCTATCTCACCTCCCCTCAGTAGAAAAAGCCTATCTACATTTACTCTGTCCATCCCCCTCATAATTTTAAATACCTCTATCAAATTTCCCCTTATTCTATGCTCCAAGGAATAAAGTCCTAACCTCTTTAACTTTTCCCTGTAACTCAGTTCCTGAAGTCCAGGCAACATCCTAGTAAATCTTCTCTGCACTCTTTCTATATTTTTGATAGCTTTCCAATAGTTAGGTGACCTGTTTGATTACTTTTTTTTGTTTTTAACTCTTGCAAACTGTAAAGCTATGGACTTGTTCCAAGTCAACATACACATTATGTCATTTAGTGAAAAACAATTGAAAAAAAAACCAGAAAAACACAGAAATCAATGTTCACTGTAAGTTTGTACAGCACTTGCTCCCACCACTTTTCTCAGGCCAATTAATCCACACCAGGTTGTTCTGATTCACAAAGACCCTCCAATATCAGGAAGATCAACCTCCTAGTTTTTGCATTTATTGTAAGTTAAGTTCCTCATCAATATCACTGTCAAGGCCAGTGGGTCTCAACCTTTTTCTTTCCACTCACATACCACTTTAAGTAATTCCTATGCCATCAGTGTTCTGTGATTAGTAAGGGATTGCTTAAGGTGGTAAGGGGACGGATGAGAACCTCTGCTCGAGACCCAGATGTTACTGAAATATTTTGTTTGATAAAAATGGTCATTGGCCCATTTCCTTTGGAGTTATGAAACCGTGCACATAACGAGTCCATTAGGTACGATTAAAACAGTGGTTTTCAAACATTTTCTTTCCACTTACATACCACCTTAAGAAATCCCTTACTAATCACAGGGCACCTATGGCATAGAGAATACTTAAAGTGGTATGTGAGTGGAAAGAAAAAGGTTGAGAACCACTGGTCTAGGCTGACGCCTCAACATTAAGTAAGATGCCTGCCAAAACATTCACATCCTGTTCAATCCAGGATGAAACTTCATGTGTCACTACCCAAGGATTATCAACATTATTACTACTGTAACACTTTTTAGGCTTTCTGATCCATCTCATTCCTCCACTGCTATACACTTCATTATGTTTATATCTTCTATAGATTACCTCTGCAATCATCTCTTCACTACATTCCTTGGATTTCCACTATTCCAAAATGTATCAATCCATGCTGTGACCCATCTGACTGTTCTTTGCTCATTCTATTTTTTTTTCAGACATACAGCATGGTACCAGGCTGTTTTGACATACGAGTCTGTGCCACCAAATTTACACCCAATTAACCTACACCCCCAGTACATTTTGAATGGTGGGAGGAAACCAACACCCTCCCCACCCCGGGGAAAACCCACGCAGACACAGGGAGAATGTAAAACTCCTTACAGACAGCACAGGATTTGAACAGCAGTCCAAATCGCTTGTGCTGTAAAGGTGTTGTGCTAACCGCTACACCAACCATGCTAACAGATAACATTGATTCTCTGCCAGACAATAAATTACATATGAAATCTTAGGCTCTGATTTTTTTTTCAACATCTACCTACACCACTGCTACAAAAGTTTCTCTGGCCTACTATCTACTACTTCCTCTCTAATTAACTGTTTGCAGATCTCTGTTCTTTCAGGTCACTACTGGTGGAAGATGCCATCAGTAGACTTGAGCCTTCTTATCCCACATTCTAATTTAAAAAGATACCTCAAACCATTTAAGGTAATGTTTTATGCCATTCCTGAGTGGGGCAGAGTCCTTTACAACACTTCTAATATGCTTGAAAAACAACCTGATCTTTATGGTACTACTTTTAAGATGCCTTGTGGACTAACAGCTCTCCTCAAAAAAGGGAACTTGTAGTGACACAGTATCATAAACTACTGAAGGCTCTTCGAACTGTTCAGATAAACAAAACAAAAATCATGGCAATCAACAGAACCTCTCATTGCTAAATGTGGGACTTTGCCATGTGCAAGCTGATTGTTCCGTCATTCCTCGTTACAGATATTTCTTGGGTAGCCAATTCTGGTTTGACATTGAGTCACATACTACAAAATTATGCAATACAAGTCATTGTAATTTTAATCAAATTGTACTTCACCAGATGATATATTTCTTGGGTAGCCAATTCTGGTTTGACATTGAGTCACATACTACAAAATTATGCAATACAAGTCATTGTAATTTTAATCAAATTGTACTTCACCAGATGATATATTTCCACCATTTGTAAAAATGAGTGCAATTCTTTAGTTATTTCTAAGCAAAATAAAAGATTTGAATTTTCATCTTAATGTGAAATAAATAACACGAATGATGTGTGCTTTGCCCCAGCCTACCCGATCTTCCTAAAATCGAGTTGCAACGGCTGTTTTCTTCATAGATTTGCTCATTATCACAAATAGCTACATGATAAAAGTTAGGTTGACAGAAGCTTTCCCACTTATGGATTAATATCAAATCAGTCATCATGCAAATACAATCAATTAATTTTTCAATGTTGAAATCAATGTACTCATATGTACAAGCAGCATGTTTACCCACTTGTTAGTGTCTCTTGGTTCACTTGAACAATATTGGAATCGAGCTTAAAGCTCATAAAAATAGTGCTTGTGGAATCAGATTTTAAGGTAACTGGAAAAGGTTGAAAGACATGGGACAGCTTTTCTATAGCAGTATCATTAAAACAAATTAGACACAGTCACATTATCTTAGGTTAATAAAGGGAAAGGAGGTTTATTTGCACAACTAAAGAATAATTATCATCAATGAAACCAGTGAAATACAATAAAAAGCCCAGCAAACATAAAAAAAGTTGTAAAAGAACAATAACTTACCTGTATTTGTTCTTCTCTTCCTCTGTAGTTTTGAGATAGTCTTTCAGTGTTTTTATTTGTACGTGCAATTTTTGCTGCTTTAGCTCTTGACAGACAATTTCAGATATTTGGTTATTTTGTTGCTTCTCTGTAGTTTGTGAGCTTGACTCCACAAAAGTCTCTTTCTCTTCTTGATTTGCAAGCACCTGACCTATGATCAGACAATAAAAATGTTGCTATTAAAAGGCTCAAAATTAGTGCACTTCCAAACAATTACTTACAATTATGCTTCATCATTTAATATTTGATACTGTAGTTTCACAAACAGATGTAATTCTGCATCTTTTCCCTCTATACTTGTTTTTTTTTATTATTTTCTCACCTGAAAATATTAATTACTTTCCAAATATTTCACTGGTGATTTATTAGTTGTTAAAGTTAGCAACATTTAGGGTGCATATTGACAATGAAAGATGTTACGCCACAAGTAAGAGCAACAATTGAGCAAAGTCCAACCTTACCATGCACTTCTAACAAAAATCCTTGAAAAGATGTTTTGTTGGTATCATACAGAACGCAGGTTATGTGTGAGCTGAGGTTGAAACCTGCCAACTAATTTGCAAATTTTCTGGCAAAATTGAACACTGTTAATTTACAGGCCTTTATCTTCATTATTATGAGAATTCTTCATTAATCAGTAGTGGAGGTCTTCCTTGGCCTACCAGTCCCTTTGCGATTACCGAGCTCAGCAGTACGCTCTTTCTTCTTAATGCTATTCCAAACAGTTGATTTTGGTAATCCTAAGGTTTGGCTGACGTCAATTACTGCTTTATTCTTGTTTTGCAGCCTCATAATAGCTTCTTTGACTTTCATTGGAACAACTCTGGTCCTCATGTTGAAAAATGGCAATTACAGACTCCAAAGGTGATCAAAAGCTTGAAAGCAAGCCTAGCTCATGTATACCTGCACCAATGAAGCAATTAAACCTACCTGAGTCCTCACAAACACCTGTAAAGATAAATGTCCTAAACATAATGATGCCCTGAAATAGGGGAACTATGTATAAAAAGTGTTGTAATTTTTACATGGTCAAACCAAAATATCTTGATTCAAATCTGGAATGTGCACTTTAATTGCATGAATTGTTTGATTACAAATTTAAAATTGTGGAGCACAGGGGCAAATAAAGAAAATTTTTTGACTTTGTTCCAAACATTATGGAGGGCACTGTACTCTTTCACCTCAGACTCAATCAAAAGTTATTTGCAAATATACAAAATCCTTGTTTTAGTCATTGAAAATTAATATCAATGATTAAACACAATAAAAATGAAACCAAGCATACTCAGAACATTTAGATAATTTTTTTCTTGGAAAATAAAACATAATTTTTCATGCCTTATGATTAAGATGCATCTGTCGTACAGAAACATACAAGTTTGTGCCTTAGAAAATTATGTCAATGACTGTCTGCTAACTCGTTAACAGTACAAAACAGTACTTGCTCATCTTATTAATAGAAGTACAAGGATAACAAGAGTTTACAGAACAGAAACAAACAGTTCCAATATACAAAAACGTAAATTCTGTCATGCAAGAGCTAAAAAAAACCCACCTGAGCTGCCTTGTTTGCATGTTCATGGTAGGGGTCCAATTATGCCCATTGCAAGATATTTATTGATTGTTTGAGATGGATTTTTAAAAATTACATAAAACATGAAATGATATTGAATGAAAGAAGCAGGCACTTTCCTCCCAATCTGTATGCAAAGAAATCAGCCATCTGGAAGAGCACAAATCTTCTTCACTCCTCATTTCCCAACAACCCACTACTAACCACACATTACAATGCTTTTTGTTATTTCAATTTATAAATCTTTCAATGTATCTAACTCCTGTATTTTGCTCCAGTGACATCTATTTCAATGCACATCCTCTTTTCCCCACTCCTCAACCTCAAACCATGGTTGACACCAAAATAACGAAGTCTGAGATTAAGGTAGCATACCCATAACACTTCATCTATGGTGATTTTGCCAATCCCTCCCCAAACCCACAATGGGCACATCTCCTCCATGAGCTAAACTTTAAGTATAAACATGTATTTATAGATAGTTTAACATTCTCCATCAAGTTGGATGAGTATTCTCATTAACAATATAATTAACAGAAAAAATTGTCAAAAAAAATGATATCCTTGCTATTTATTAGAAATAATAAGATTTCAAAATTGATAAGTAGCACCTCAATGTTCTATTTTGACCAGATCTATGAACAGATTCTTTGTCTCTTCTAAGGTTCTGTTGTAGAATATTTCACTGGAAACTGAGTATTTCCAGTACTTTCTATCATTTTTTAAATATGTATCTCACCTTAGCTGGTTTCAGGGCACAGGCCAAAGAAGTAGTATGGTTTACTTAAATCCCTTTGGCAGCCTTACAACTGCCTATGGCTATTCCCATGTACCTAATGTTCAGATTGGCAAGTAATCTTCTGTCAAACATATTCTTTTGATGCAAGATCAATAATAGATTCTGTTAAAAGCCAATTTCTTGAATTTTCACTTTGCCTTTCTCACAGGTAACATTTAGAGGAAGTATATTCATGAAATATGAAAAATAGAAGACAAACTATTTTACTTTTTGAACCACAATTTCCTGTGTATAACTATTCTAAAATCATACTCATTCCACATACTCATCTGGAGTCAAATGTTAGTACTGGAAAAGCAAACATCTTTTTTCAGCAGATGTAACAGTGCACTTTATGAGGCAAAGATAAAGATACATAACCAATGTTTTGGACTCGATCTCTTCATCAAAGAATGAGCAAAATGCTAAATTATAATTAAGGGATAGCATTAAAGACAGTGGCTTGATGTTCTTGGGTGGGTCCTGTTGAATGGCTGTTTTCTGGCATTGGCAAGGTAGAGGAATAAAAAGAAGTCCTTTAGAATGGAGAGGAGGAGATATTTCTTCAGTAAATGGAGAAGAAATGCTGCTGCAGCTGAGGGCAGTCAAGAAATCAAGGAGTGAAAGGGAGGGAGGTAAAAGTGGTAGATTGGTACATTGGGCCTGTCTCAAAATTGCAGGGGGATTGGCACCAATAGCTTGGTTATTGGTGCTGGGGGTGGGTAAATATAAACTGGGAGGGGGAAAAAGGAGGGGGGATTTAAGGTTTTTTTTTGTTTTGTTATCGATGTAATTTAATTGACTGTAGTTTCAGTTGTACGAGGAGGGGGTGGGGGATAAATACAGACCCTGTATGTTACTTAATGTTAAAAAAATTATAATGTAAATCTAGGAAAATTAAAATATTCAAAAAAATAAACCAAGGACCAAATTCACCTACTACAATCTGGCAGTAATTTACTGGATGCGTGTAATAACCTTCAACAAATTTTACTAACAATGAGAAGCATGCAAATACATCTATGAGCTCAATAAGTAAATACTGTGGCAGCAGTTAGTGAGGTTTAATGTTCTTGGCACACTCTGTGAAGCAGTAAAAATAAGTAAACTGTAAAACTACTCATCTACCTCGTTTTAATGTAGTTTAAATAAAACATGATTTCTCTTGGTTAAAAATATTTTAACTATGCTTATATTTAAAGAGGGATCATTACATGATGGCAACAGCTTAGATGTGACTGTGTTCTGACTTCTATACCCTATTGGTGTGTATGTTTGAATTGGTCATGTTGTTTCAAAGTGATTTGAAAACTGTGTACATGATGGTCTCCAGAGGTCCTCTACCTCTAAAACAAGCACTTTAAATGCACAATAAGAACAATGCAGAATTGTGGAGGATGTTAGAAATAGCTTGACAAAATTATAGTTTAGTAATGGAGTTGCCACAAAAGACAAATTGAGTCCAGGTAGCAACACTTCTTAACATTAAAGAGGTAGATGAACTTCAAAACATATTCCACCCCAAACATAATCTGCTTGATTCCAGTATCTGCAGACTCCTTTGTGTATCAAATTTAGTCCACAGACTGGACCCATTTTGCAGAAATGTTTTTGTTACTACACAAAGTATTAAGGAACATTTTCCTCTTGGAAGGTATATTTTAACAGATAAGTTATTAGTGAATGGTATAGTCAATATGCACAGTTTTGCAAAAACTTACCAAAATGTGAGTTCCATGCTATTATAATGGAAAAAAAATATTCAGAGGTGGACTTGAGTTTTTAATAGAAACAGAAATTCTGGAGGAACCTAACAGGAGGTAAAGATATATAACTGACATTGCGGGCCAAAGCCCTTCTTCAAGGTATGAATTAGTTTTTAATTGTGGATTTAAGGGTATACGAAGGGTTGGTTTGAGAAATCTGCTTGACCATAGAGAAAACAGATAGGGACTGCCAAGCATCAGAAAGCACATTAGTGCCATTAGTGAGTGAACAGTGCAGAATGGAGGTGTAGTGAAACACAAATTTTAGTGAAGTACATAAAGCTAAAGAAGTCTGCAGTATGACAGAGAAAGGCTTCAAGCTAGGGTGAAAAATTTTGAAAGGCACAAGAGTGTTAGAACTCTACCACCGGACATGAATTCCGCAGGAGACAAGAATGTCCAGCTTTTAGTGAAACTAGGAAATGAAAAAAGAACAATCACATTGCAAAGAAATTCAATGCAGAAAATAAATTAAAGCAACCAGGTCAATAGATAAGGAACCAGAATCAACGGTTTTGTTGCAATAAGGTCAAGTGCTTTTGGTTTCAATTATGAAATTTGTCACACTTAAAGAGTTGGTCAACTACCTGAGGTTTTAAAAATGTATGGGTGTACAATGTCAGGTAATTTTACATCACATACAAGAAAAAATTCATAACTTGCAAAATGGAGACACAAGAGTTGGCAGATGCTGGAACCTGAATTCAAAAGTGGGAACAAGATCTAAACGTAAAGATACAAAATGAAATATGGGAAAAGCTATGCTCTGGAACTATGAGAAATACAATAAACACATGGTTATGATACAATGATACAATATAATTGGTTACACAGGCTATATATCACGCCCCAAAAGTTAAATAAATGGGACCCAACAGTATCAGATAGATGTTTTCGCTCTAAGAAGGAAACGGGAACAAAAGTACATGCAATTTGAGCATGTGAGAAAGTGGAAAAGTTTTGGGAAGATCTAAATCAGGTATTAAATAACATCACAAAAAGCAACATACCAAGAAATCCAGAGATCTTTCTTCTGTAATATAAGTAAAGAATTAGGCCTCAAACTGTATGAAGCACAAAAAAGATTTATTATGATAGCCTTAGCTGTAGCAAAAAAATGTATAATGTCAACCTGGAAATCAGAAGAGAACCTGAGAGTACAGAAATGGTACATAGAAATGAATAAATGTATTCCATTGGAAAAAATAACATATAATTTAAAAAAATAAAGTCACATTATTTGAACAAATTTGGGAACCGTACATAGAACACAACAGAGAGGGCCTACCGCGGACCTCCACCCCCTAAAATGATAGAATGAGAAGACGAAATGAACTGACCCAGGGTGTAAACATAGTTGACACAATTTTCTTGTTTATTTTCATTGTGTGATGACCTTGTTTAACCAGTTTGTTAGTCAAAATAATCTGTTTTCCAAAAGCATTAATAACACACAGAGCTTACTTTCTCCCTTAAGCAATGTCTATGTCTTGACATAGACATCACTAAGGATAGTGGAGATAGTGGTATTGGAGACTGGAGGGGGGGAATCATGAAAGGTTATTGTATATGTTGAATGTTTAATGGGTTGGGAGGGGGTGGGAAGGAGGGAGGGAAGGGAGGGGGGAAAAGGGGAGAAAATGACACTGTGTATATTCAAGAGGGAAATGTTTGTGTGTATTTTGGTTAATATGGTTTATAGTGAGAAAAATAAAAAAAAATTTAAAAAAAGAGCTCTGGAGGAGGAACTCAGCAAGCCAGACAGCATCTGCAGAGGCAAAGGTTGGTTGACATTTTGAATGGAAACTCAATATCAGGACTCATGGTGCTGCCTGACTCACTTTACTTACTCCAGCAGCTTGGATTTTGCTATAAATTTGCAAAGATGACTTAAATTATAACTTACAGAAGAGCCAGTATTCCAGTAATAAAACAAGTATAATTGTTTGTCCAAAGGTGACTGCAAATGTAAGTTAGTGTGGCGGCGCACATCTCTTGTGCCAAACTGGCCCCGCTTGTATCGCCGCGCTGGTGGGGCAGCTGCAGGAAGATGGCGACATCATGGCTTACTGATTACCTCATGGCTTAAGCCACAGCTCACGCCCCAGGCAATGTGATGATGTCACCACCACATGGGGTGGAACTCCAGTTGACCTTAAAGGGGTGCGTGCTAAATTCAAATAAACCAGTTCAACTGAAACCTTCACTGTGTCCTGTGCTATCTTCCTGTGTGTGTAGCAGCCGCTACATTGGTGTGACCCCGTAGAGCCCGGACGTTATCTGGTCTCCAACCATGGATCAGTTTGCGATCAGCGCTGTGCCTGTGAAACTCCCCCTCTTTTGGACCCATCAACCTCGCACATGGTTCGGGCAGGCAGAGGCAGAGTTTCATCTCAGACAGATCACCTCTGACTCCACAATGTTCTACCATGTGGTGAGCACCCCCGATGAAGAAACTGCGGCCGGAGAGGACGACCTGATCCACAATCCACCAGTGAAAGGCAAGTATACTGCCCAAGCGGAAAGATGCGTAATCCGGTTCTGGGGGGGTTTATTTGGCAGTGTACATCTCTTTTGGCAAACCAGCCCCGCTTGTATCACTGTGCTAGTGGGGCAGCTGCATGAAAATGACGCCGTCGTGGCTTACTGATTACCTCGTGGCTTAGGCCACAGCTCGGGCCCCAGGCAACGTGATAATGTCACCACCGCATGGGGCGGAACTCCCATTGGCCTTATAGGGGCGCACGCTAAATTCAAATAAATCAGTTCAACTGAAACCTCAACTGTGTCCTATGGTATGTTTCTATATGCGCAGCGGCTGCTACATTAGAATCATACAGCCCAGAATCAAATCCTTCAGTCCACCACCTCTATGCTATCATGCCTATCTCTTCTAATCCCACTTACCGGAATTTATTCCATATGCTTCTTTGCCTTGCTTATTCAATTATCCATCAAGATGCCTCTTGAAAGCTCAAACAGTTTCTACCTCTACCACCTCCTCTGGCACTTTATTTGAGATATCAACTACTCCATAAATGAAAAAATGTACCCTGCAGATCTCCATTACACTTCTTCACTCTTCTCTTAAACCAATCCATCTAGTTTTAGACACCACTACCATGAGAAATAGTCACAAGGTATCTACCCTATCCATTTCTCTCACTATTTTGTATATCTCTGTCATGTCACCATTCAACCTCCTTCACTCCAAGGAAAACAGAATAATTTCTCCAAAGGAAATAGGTCAATGACAATTTTTCTCAAGCAAAATATTTCAGTAACAATTGGGTCTAGAGTAGTGGTTGTCAACTTTTTTTTTCCCACTCACCTACCACCTTAAGCAATCACAGAGCACCGATGGCATAGGGATTACTTAAAGTGGGACGTGAGTAGAAAGGAAAAAAAAATTGAAAACCACTGCGCTAAATGAAAACAAAGTTTAACTTGAGGAAAGAAGTTGCTTTCATTTGATATAATACCACGGGGCAAGAACTCTGTGAAAACCTAAGAAAATGAAGGCAGTTTTGGAGGCTTGTTCATCACTGCAGAAGGAATTAAATATGCATTGTAACTGTGCCTAAGTGCTTCTTTAATGTCACTATCATATCTGCTTCCACCTCTTCCTCCACAAACCCCCAGGATCACATTCTAGGCACCTGCTACTCTGTGTAACAAAACTTGAGTCCCACATTACCTCTGAACTATCCCCTTCACATTCCCACCCTAGGAAAAAGACTTTGGCTACCCTATCGATACCTCTCATTATTTTATAAACTATTAGGTTTCCTTCACCCTCTGACAGTCCAAAGAAAGCAATCCAATTGTGTATTACCTCTCCTTCAGCTAATATCTCTTCTGTTCTTCTAGCAACTTCGATCCAATAGTCACTTGAAGGTTAAGTGAAACACTTGTTCATGATGCATTTCAATCATTTCCAATACAAATCCAGATGAACAAATCCTTTATTTTAACACATAAACTTGTAAATATCTTATTTAACATTTAATGAAATGTTTATAGAAAACACCCATATAAAATGTCCAGTAACATCTGTATTAACTCTCTGTAAAAACCGGTCAAGGAAAATTAGGAGGATTTCACTCACCCTTCACCAAGTCGTCATGTTGTATAATATTTTTTAGCTCCTGATTCGTGCCATACACTACCACTAGTGCTCCAACCGGCACTCCAAATCACTAATGCACCACGCATGCTCTAGCTGGCACTCTAATATACTAACACACAGCGCATGCTCCTGGAACTCATGCATGCACACAAAAACAAAGATGGTCACACCCAGCTAATTGACCCTGGAATGCTGACCTGTAAAGAAATTACACATTCTGGCTATTACAATACCAAGCCCTAATTATTATAATGAGATGTAATGTCTTAAATAATAATTACATAATAAATTGCAAATAAGAATCAAATATATAACACTCAAAAACAATATACCAATCTTCTTTCTTCAAAAGGCCAGAGTTTACCAGCACATTGCTCTAAACGAAAAGAGTAATCTTTACTACCACTCTGGATCAATAACGTTTGTAACCTGTGTAATAGGCAAAAACAACAAAATAAAGTCAGTCTGTACTTTCCTTTGTCTCCAGAATATTTGAGTTAAAACATAGACCAGTAAAACTCAAATTTTTCTCAGACAAAATACAGTTTTCCTTTTGAGTTTAACATGAGGTCCTTCTTCAGCATGTCATTTGGATTTCTTTTTTCCAGCATTCTGCTTCTCATAGGTTGACTCTTAAAACCAAATTTTGAAAATTTATCTGATCCTCTCGATTTTAATAAACAAACCTCTTTAACCTTCCCTGCAACAGATTTGCTCATCTTTTTTTTTCCTTTTTTGCAGTTAGTCATAGATAAGGTAAGATTCAAACATTATTTCTTTAAACTCATCAACAACCACCACATTTGTACAAACCTTCTGTAAAGAAATAGACTGGTTCCATTTAAGGCCCATACAAATATCTTTAACTAGAACTGCAGCCTTTTCAACCACTCTGGTTTCTATTCCCTAATCCTGCAATTCCTGATTCAATTTTGCAGCTTCCAATTCAGTCTCAGTTTCTGACAATTTATTTTGAAGCCTCTCATTAGATTCTCTTTCTGTTCTGCATTCAATTCTTTTAATAAGAAAGTAATTTCCTCATTATCTTCTGTGAAATTAATAACTTAATCTGAAGTGAAAAGATCATGTGATACATTGGTACTTTTGTTGTCAGCCCTCCTGTAGTAAACTTGGTGTTTGAATTTCTTCATCTTGTTTGTAACTTTGCTAAAATGCAACATCTTTTTTTTCTGCATTGTTAGTAGTTGATCCTTCGTTACATTCTTGATTGTTTTCTATAGTTAGCTGTTTTCCTTTATTAACCAATGACTTGTTCTCTTTCAAAATATGAATCTCTTCTTCCAACCTAATGCTGAATCTCTTTCTTCATTAACTGTATTCTTTTACTCAGCAGTTATTCTTTTGTTCTGTTTTCTGAAATTTTATCTACAATTAAATCTATATTCTTGTCAACATCTCCATAGAACATAGAACAGAACCATAGAACAATACAGCACAGAAACAGGTCCCTTTGGCCCTTCTAGTCTGTGCAAAACCATTTTTTTTTTTGCTTAGTCCCACTGACCTGCACCCAATCCATAATCCTCCTTACCTCTCCTATACATACAATATACATGTTCAGCCTCTTGTTCAATGTTAAAAATTGATGCCACTTTCACTTCAGCTGGCAGCTTGTTCCACACTCCCACTATTTTCTGTGTGAAGAAGTTCCCCCTCATGTTCCTTCTAAATTTTCCCATTTCACCCTTAACCCATGTTCTTTGGTTTGTATCTCACCTCCCCTCAGTAGAAAAAGCCTATCTACATTTATTCTGTCCATCCCCCTCATAATTTTAAATACCTCTATCAAATTTTCCCTTATTCTATGCTCCAAGGAATAAACTCCTAACCTCTTTAACTTTTCCCTATAACTCAGTTCCTGAAGTCTGGGCAACATACTAGTAAATCTTCTCTGCACTCTTTCTATATTTTTGATAGCTTTCCAATAGCCAGATGACCCATTGGTTACTTTTTTTTGTTTCTTCGTCACTTTTGATACCAAAGAATCATTGGATTCATTCTCTTCCTTTTGGCATCCAGTTTTGTTTCCAAGTACAAAGTTAAAATCTTTCTATTCCTGTCTTCATGATTATCCAATATTTCCAAGACCTTTTTCAACATTTTTTTCTCTGAATACAGTTGAACCAGTTTGTTAGTCACATGCTCTCATATGATGTGACAAAATAATCTGTTTTCCAAAAGCATTAAAAACACACAGAGCTTACTTTCTCCCTTAAGCAATAAATGTCTTGACATAGACATCACTAAGGATAGTGGAGATAGTGGTATTGGAGACTGGAGGGGGGGAATCATGAAAGGTTAACCCTTGTATATCTTAAATATGGGTTCCATATTCTTAAAAACATGTTATAACAATTTCTGAGGTTGTAATAATTTTCTCTAGGGGAATCACAAATATGGGTTTCTGACTTCCAGTGGGTCAGACTCAGTTGGGTATCAGATTTCCAAGTAGTGGCTGGGCATTTCCTGGTCACTGCTAAAGCAAGTTTAACAAATTTCAACTGATATTTCCACAGCCTCATTTTAGGTCTTATATCTGTTAATTTTCCCAATAAAAAGAATTCTGGCACCTGAGTGTATCGAATTCCAGTAATTTGCTCCAGGAGATTCCCCAAATCTTCCCAGAAGGATCTCACCTTAGGGCATACCCAGGTCAAATGCAAAAAAGTCCCTATATCTTGACTGCATTGAAGGCATAAATTGGGTAATTCAGATTTCAATTTATTCAATTTTTGCAGAGTAAAGTCAGCTGATGCAAAAAATTACATTGCACCAGCCTATACTTACATTAATTGTACTGCTCATGCTGTCCCAACAGAGATCAGACCAGCAAAATGGATAATTTCTATTCCCAAATCTGATTCCCATCTCTCTCTTGACTTATCTAGCCCTTGTTTAGGACCTTCTGTCTGAAGTAAGAAATACATTTTTGAAGTAAATTTCTTTGCAATCCCCTTTTGAACCAGAGTCTCTATTTTAGTACATTGTGGTAAGGTCAGTGCTGGACCTAATTTATCCCTTAAATAAGATCTTAACTGAAGATAGTAGAAAAAGGATGCATTTAAAACTCCAAATTTATTCCTGTCATAAATTGTCTCTGCTCAAAACAATCTTTGATATATTTGATCCCACTCTTGAGACCAAGTTTCTAAAATGTTATGATCAATTGTTAATGGAATTAATTTATTTTGAGCTAGGGGTGTTTTTGGGTGAGAGGCCTCCCAAACACCAATTTGACCATCGAGTATATTCCAAATTGGCTTGAAGTGAAGGTTGAGCTTGCAGCGAACCAGCTGGTGGTCAGTGTGGCATTCCGCGCTAGGCATGACCCTGGTGTGGAGCACATCTTGTTTGTCACTTTCTCGCACCAGGATGTAGTCCAGGAGGTGCCAGTGTTTGGATCGGGGATGCATCCACGTGGTCTTAAGGCTGTCCCTCTGCTGAAAAAGGGTGTTTGTAATGACAAGTCGCTGTTCTGCGCAGAGCTCCAACAGGAGGCGCCCATTGTTGTTGCACTTGCCGACGCCATGCTTGCCCAGGATTCCTGGCCAGGTTGCTGAGTCTTTGCCGACACGAGCGTTGAAGTCACCCAGGATGACAACCTTGTCGGCTGTAGGGGTACGTTGGATGAGGTTGCGCAGGTCGGTGTAGAACTTGTTCTTTTCTGCTGGTTCCGCCTGGAGGGTTGGAGCATAGACACTGATGAGGGTGATGTGACGCTTGTTTTGAAGTGGGAGTCGCATGGACATGATTCGGTCCGAGAGGCCTGTCGGAAGGTTTTCGAGTTTGGAGGCAATGAAGCTCTTGACCATGAAGCCTACACCAGATAGGCGTCGTTCATCCAAAGGCTTGCCAGACCAGTAGAGTGTGTAGCCCGCGCCGCGTTCTTGGAGGCTGCCTACATCTGCCAGGCGGACTTCACTGAGAGCGGCTATGTCGATGTCAAGTCTGAGGAGTTCATGTGCAATGAGGGCAGACCGACGTTCAGGTCGGTGGCTGTCAGCCTTGTCTAGCATGGTTCTGATGTTCCAGCATGCTAGCTTGAGTTTGTGAGCATCTTTTGAGGGGGAGGACGTGCAGGGGGAGGACGTGGAGGGGGAGGACGTGGAGGGGGAGGACGTGGAGGGGGAGGACGTGGAGGAGGAGGACGTGGACCTGTCCTCGGGCCTGCGCAAAGGAGCTTTTAGGTGGAGTGCAGTGCGCGCAGTACTGGCCCCACCCTTTACACCCATGGTTCGTGTGCCGTGGCCAAGCAAGCTGGGACATGGCAGTGAGGTCCTTGGGTCGTAGGTTTTATATCGGAGTGGCCTTCTCCTATGCAGGTTTCTTACCCGGGCTGGAGGGGCCTGCCTCCCCTCCTAGGTCGGTCCATACTGCCCGGACCGGGACCTTCACTTCAAGCCAAAGCCCAGGAACAATAAAGCCCCGAGAAAGAGGTTCAATGTTGGAAACCTGCAGTCAGACGAAGCGAGAGGAAACTTCCAGGCAAACCTCAAAGCAAAGCTCGACGTTGCAACCTGCCTCACGGACCCGTCCCCTGAAACCCTCTGGGATCAGTTGAAGACTACCATACTGCAATCCACTGAAGAGGTACTGGGCTTCTCCTCCAGGAAAAACAAGGACTGGTTTGACGAAAACAGCCAGGAAATCCAGGAGCTGCTGGCAAAGAAGCGAGCTGCCCACCAGGCTCACCTTACAAAGCCGTCCTGTCCAGAGAAGAAACAAGCCTTCCGTCGCGCATGCAGCCATCTTCAGCGCAAACTCCGGGAGATCCAAAATGAGTGGTGGACTAGCCTCGCCAAACGAACCCAGCTCAGCGCGGACATTGGCGACTTCAGGGGTTTCTACGAGGCTCTAAAGGCTGTGTACGGCCCCTCACCCCAAGTCCAAAGCCCGCTGCGCAGCTCAGACGGCAAAGTCCTCCTCAGCGACAAGATCTCCATCCTCAACCGATGGTCAGAACACTTCCAATCTCTTTTCAGTGCCAACCGCTCAGTCCAAGATTCCGCCCTGCTCCAGCTCCCTCAACAGCCCCTAAGGCTAGAGCTGGATGAGGTTCCCACCCTGGATGAGACATATAAGGCAATCGAACAACTGAAAAGTGGCAAAGCAGCAGGTATGGATGGAATCCCCCCAGAAGTCTGGAAGGCTGGCGGCAAAACTCTGCATGCCAAACTGCATGAGTTTTTCAAGCTTTGTTGGGACCAAGGTAAACTGCCTCAGGATCTTCGTGATGCCACCATCATCACCCTGTACAAAAACAAAGGCGAGAAATCAGACTGCTCAAACTACAGGGGAATCACGTTGCTCTCCATTGCAGGCAAAATCTTCGCTAGGATTCTACTAAATAGAATAATACCTAGTGTCGCCGAGAATATTCTCCCAGAATCACAGTGCGGCTTTCGCGCAAACAGAGGAACCACTGACATGGTCTTTGCCCTCAGACAGCTCCAAGAAAAGTGCAGAGAACAAAACAAAGGACTCTACATCACCTTTGTTGACCTCACCAAAGCCTTCGACACCGTGAGCAGGAAAGGGCTTTGGCAAATACTAGAGCGCATCGGATGTCCCCCAAAGTTCCTCAACATGATTATCCAACTGCACGAAAACCAACAAGGTCGGGTCAGATACAGCAATGAGCTCTCTGAACCCTTCTCCATTAACAATGGCGTGAAGCAAGGCTGTGTTCTCGCACCAACCCTCTTTTCAATCTTCTTCAGCATGATGCTGAACCAAGCCATGAAAGACCCCAACAATGAAGACTCTGTTTACATCCGGTACCGCACGGATGGCAGTCTCTTCAATCTGAGGCGCCTGCAAGCTCACACCAAGACACAAGAGAAACTTGTCCGTGAACTACTCTTTGCAGATGATGCCGCTTTAGTTGCCCATTCAGAGCCAGCTCTTCAGCGCTTGACGTCCTGCTTTGCGGAAACTGCCAAAATGTTTGGCCTGGAAGTCAGCCTGAAGAAAACTGAGGTCCTCCATCAGCCAGCTCCCCACCATGTCTACCAGCCCCCCCACATCTCCATCGGGTACACAAAACTCAAAACGGTCAACCAGTTTACCTATCTCGGCTGCACCATTTCATCAGATGCAAGGATCGACAATGAGATAGACAACAGACTCGCCAAGGCAAATAGCGCCTTTGGAAGACTACACAAAAGAGTCTGGAAAAACAACCAACTGAAAAACCTCACAAAGATAAGCGTATACAGAGCCGTTGTCATACCCACACTCCTGTTCGGCTCCGAATCATGGGTCCTCTACCGGCACCACCTACGGCTCCTAGAACGCTTCCACCAGCGTTGTCTCCGCTCCATCCTCAACATCCATTGGAGCGCTTACACCCCTAACGTCGAAGTACTCGAGATGGCAGAGGTCGACAGCATCGAGTCCACGCTGCTGAAGATCCAGCTGCACTGGATGGGTCACGTCTCCAGAATGGAGGACCATCGCCTTCCCATGATCGTGTTATATGGCGAGCTCTCCACTGGCCACCGTGACAGAGGTGCATCAAAGAAAAGGTACAAGGACTGCCTAAAGAAATCTCTTGGTGCCTGCCACATTGACCACCGCCAGTGGGCTGATAACGCCTCAAACCGTGCATCTTGGCGCCTCACAGTTTGGCGGGCAGCAACCTCCTTTGAAGAAGACCGCAGAGCCCACCTATCTGACAAAAGGCAAAGGAGGAAAAACCCAACACCCAACCCCAACCAACCAATTTTCCCTTGCAACCGCTGCATTCGTGTCTGCCTGTCCCGCATCGGACTTGTCAGCCACAAACGAGCCTGCAGCTGACGTGGACTTTTTACCCCCTCCATAAATCTTCGTCCGCGAAGCCAAGCCAAAGAATATTCCAAATTGTAGTAATATGTTTAAGTAAGGTGGCTTCCTTAGGACCAAGTAGTAATTTTGAATTCCATTCATATATATAATTTTCTGTTATATTCTCACCAACTTTATGCAATTCCAACTTTACCCAAGATGACGTCTCCTCCATCAAAGAGGGAGGCGACAAACTTCATTTGAGTTGCCCAATAATATTTTTTAAAGTCTGCGAGGTTTAATCCTCCCAGTTCATAATTCCAGGTTAATTAATTGATAGAGACTCTGGGAAACTTATCCTTCCACAGAAACTTCCTAATATATTTATTTAAATTCTGAAAGAACCATTGTGGTACTAAAACAGGAAAGCTTTGGAAAATATATTGCAATTTAGGCAATATATTAATTTTTATACAATTGATCCTTCCAATCAAAGTAATTGGAAGAGTTATCCATTTATTTAAATCATCCTCAATTTTCCAAAGCAGTGGAAGATAAATTCAATTTATATACATTCTGTAAGTTATCATCTATCTTAACACCTAAATATTTTATCCCATTAAGCAGCCACTTACATTGAGAGTCTCTTTTAACATAATCATAATTCTCACCCATAAGTGGCATAAATTTGCTTTTATCCTAATTAACTTTATAGCCCAAGAAAGTCCCGAAAAATTCCAATTTAGACTGCAATTTTTGTGATGAACTCTCTGGGTCTGTCAGATATATCAGAACATCATCAGCAAATAGATTGATCTTATGTTCTTCCTGGTTAACTCTGAAGCCTTTTATGTCTGGATCTTGGCAGATAGATTATTCTAACGATTCAATTGCCAGGACAAAAAGGGCTGGAGATAAAGGACAACTTTGTCTACAAGATCTAGACAATGGGTACATCAATTGGTGATTACTTTCACTTTAGGGTTGTAATATAGAACTTGAAATCAATTAATAAATACCTCTCCTAGTCCAAATTTTCCCAAAACTTTAAATAAATCATCCCATTCCAGTCTGTTGAAAGCTTTCTCTGTATCTAGGGCCAGGGCGACACTCAATTCATCCCTTGTTTGTGCCAAATGAATAATACTGAGCAGTCTGCTAACATTGTCCACAGATTACCTCTTCTGTACGAAACCCGTCTGATCTACATTTATTAATTTAGGCAAATATACTGCTAATCTATTTGCCAGAGCTTTAGCAATGATCTTATAGTCTGTATTCAATAATGATATGGGCCTATAAGATGATGGTTTCAATGGGTCCCTATTCATTTTTAGGAATCATTGTAATAATTGCTACTGAGTAGGACTAGAAGAGTATAGGTTTCCTTTACTTGATCTAGTACCTCCATAAATAGAGGTATCAATAAATCCTTAAATTCAGATGGGAACCTGTCTTCTCCCAGGGATTTATTAATTTGCAAGGATAACAATGCTTCCCCTATCTCAACTTGATTAAAGGGAGCATTTATACCCCATGGTTCTTCTAGATTCAAATTTGGAAGGACCAATTGTGATAGGAAACCCTCTATTTTATTCAAAGCCCCCACTGATTGAGATGCTTACAAGTTCATATAAAATTAATTAAAAGCTTCATTTATGTCCTTTGGCTTATAGGAGATCATGCCTGTGTGACTTAATTGCATTTATTGTTCTCAAGGCTTGCTCTGACTTCAACAGCCAGGAGAGGAACTTGTGGGCTCTTTACCCAAGCTCATAGTACCTTTGCCTAGTTTTATTTATTTTTTTTCATTCTATACATATTTATTGTATAGTATTTGAGCTTGCTGCTCATTAGTAGTCTATGTTTTTCCACAGAGCCTCTCTGTTGAAGGTCCTTTTCTAAAATTGTGATCTGCTTTTCCAATTCATCCACCTGCCTCGTATATTCTTTTTTATTCCTAGAGGCATAACTAATAATTTGGCCCCTTAAATGTTCCTTTAATGTATTCCAAAATAAAAGGAGGAAAGGTAATGATGGAAAAACGGAAAGAGAAGATAAACAAAATATAAAATGGCTACGCTGAACTATATGACTCTAAATATTAATGGAATACATAACCAAATTAAAAGGAAGAAACTACTAAATTTACTGAAAAAGAAAAAAATAGATATAGCATTTGTCCAAGAAACACATTTAACTGAATTGGAGCACAAGAAATTAAAGAGAGATTGGGTAGGACATGTAACAGCAGCATCGTATAATTCAAAAGCAAGAGGAGTGGCTATATTAATTAGCAAAAATGTGCCATTTAAAATAGAAGAGGAAATAATAGATCCAGCAGGGAGATATGTTATGATAAAATGTCAGATATATTCAGAGCTTTGGAATCTACTTAATATATATTCACCTAACGAAGAAGATCAAAAGTTTATGCAAGATATCTTTTTGAAGGTAGCTAATACGCAAGGGAACATACTAATAGGAGGGGATTTCAATCTGAATTTGGATCCAAATATGGATAAAACGGGGAAAAAAATTAACAGGAAGAACAAAGTAACCAAATTTATAATTAAATCAATGCAAGAAATGAAACTTGTGGACATATGGAGGAAACAAAACCCAAAAGAAAAGGAATACTCATACTACTCGACTAGACATAAAACATACTCAAGGATAGACCTATTCCTGTTATCAGCCCACATACAAGGGAGAGTTAGGAAAACGGAATATAAAGCTAGACTATTATCGGACCACTCACCCCTGTTATTGGCAATAGAGCTAGAAGACATCCCTCCAAGAATGTATAGATGGAGATTAAACCCCATGCTACTTAAAAGACAGGATTTTAGAGAATTTATTGAAAAACAATTAAAAATGTACTTTGAAGTAAATACGGAATCAGTGGAAGATAAGTTTATACTATGGGACGCAATGAAAGCATTCATTAGAGGGCAAATAATAAGTTATGCAACCAAGATGAAGAAGGACTATAATCAGGAAACAGAGCAGTTGGAAAGGGAAATAATAAACATAGAAAAAAAATTAGCAATAAAGGAAGATACAACCAAAAGAAGAGAATTGGCGGATAAAAAAATAAAATATGAAACATTACAAACATATAAGGTGGAGAAGAATATAATGAAGACAAAACAGAAATATTATGAACTAGGGGAAAAAACACACAAAATCCTAGCATGGCAGCTTAAGACAGAGCAAACTAAGAAAATGGTATTGGCAACAAGGAAAAAAGACAAACAAATTACATATAATCCAAAAGAAATTAAGGAAAACTTCAGAGAATTCTATGAACAATTATACCGAACCGAAAACGAAGGGAAAGAAGGGAAAATAGATGAATTTTTGACTAAAATTGAACTACCAAAACTACAAATAGAGGAACAAAGTAAATTAACAGAACCATTTGGAACAGTAGAAATACAAGAGATAATAAAAAATTTACCAAATAATAAGACACCAGGAGAGGATGGACTCCCAATAGAATTCTACAAAACATTTAAAGACCTAATAATACCGCCCCTCCTGGATGTAATCAACCAGATTGATGAGACACAAAACTTACCAGATTCATGTAAAACAGCAATAATTACAGTGATACTAAAACAAGGGAAAGATCCACTCTCACCAGCGTCATATAGACCAATATCTCTGCTGAACACAGATTATAAGATAATAGCTAAACTATTAGCGAACAGATTAGCAGAACAGGTACCGAAAATGGTAAATTTAGACCAAACTGGATTTATCAAAAAAAGACGCACAACAGACAATATTTGTAAATTTATTAACTTAATTCATGCAGTAGAAGGAAATAAAGCACCGGCAGTAGCAGTTGCTTTAGACGCAGAGAAGGCCTTCGACAGAGTAGAATGGAATTACTTGTTCAAAGTATTGCAAAAATTCAGTTTACCGGAGAAGTATATTAATTGGATTAAAGCATTATATAAGGGACCGTTAGCGAAAGTGACAGTAAATGGACATGTATCAAAGCAATTTAACTTAAGCAGGTCAACGCGGCAGGGATGCCCACTATCACCATTATTGTTTGCGCTAGCTATAGAACCACTAGCAGAATCGATAAGAAGAGATAATAATATAAAAGGAATAAAAATAAAAGACAGGGAATATAAAATCAGTCTGTTTGCGGATGATGTGATAGTGTACTTAACAGAACCAGAACTATCAATAAAAGAACTATATAAGAAATTGAAGGAATATGGAGAAGTGTCGGGATACAAGATAAACGTAAATAAAAGTGAAGCAATGCCTATGAATAACGCGGATTTCTCAAAATTTAAGGAGGAATCCCCATTCAGATGGCAAACGCAGGCAATAAGATACCTAGGTGTGCAAATAAACAAAAATCTAGGCCAATTATATAAACTCAATTACAATCCACTAATGAAAAAATTACAGGACGATTTAGAGCATTGGAAAGAGCTACCACTAACACTGATAGGAAGGATAAACTGTATTAAAATGAACATTTTTCCAAGGATACTATACTTATTTCAGGCATTGCCAATACAACTGACAGAAAAATTCTTCAAAGAGTTAAAGAAAATAATAAGGAGATTTTTATGGAGAGGGGGGAAACCGAGGATAGCACTAGACAAATTAACAGAATGGTATAAACAAGGAGGCTTACAATTGCCAAACTTCAAAAATTATTATCGAGCCGCACAATTAAGGTACCTATCAGATTTTTATCAAACAAGGGAAAAACCAGACTGGACGAGACTAGAATTAGATAAAATAGGGGAAAAGATACCTGAACACATATTATATAAATGGGACGAAAAATTGGTACAACATAGAACTTCTCCAGTATTACACCATCTCCTCAATATATGGAAGAAGATTCATGTAGAAAGAAATAAAATAAATTACCAAATACCAAAACTAATATTGACGCAAAATAAGCTACTCCCTTTTACAATAGACAACCTTGCCTTTAGAAAATGGGAAAAAAAAGGGATTAAAAGAATAGAAAATTGTTTTTCAGGAAGTAGATTCTTATCCTTTGAACAAATGAGAGATAAGTACAATATAACGGGAGATACAGCGCTGGCATATTACCAACTGAGATCCTACTTGAAAGATAAATTAGGAAGCAACTTGAGTTTACCAGAGGGAAGTAACCTTGAATATGTGATTACAGATACAATGTTAATCAAAAGATTTATAAAAAATATGTATATTAAACTGCAAGAAAAGGAAAATGAGGAAACAAATGGTAAAACTAAACAAAAATGGGAACAAGATTTAAATATAAAGATAAAAAAGGAAACATGGGAGAAGTTATGCTCTGGAACGATGAGAAATACAATAAATACGAGGCTGCGTATGATACAATATAATTGGTTACACAGACTATACATTACACCGCAAAAGTTAAATAAATGGGACCCAACAGTATCTGATAGATGTTTTCGATGTAAAAAAGAAAGGGGAACAACAATTCATGCAATCTGGACATGTGAGAGAGTAGAAAAATTTTGGGATGATCTCAATCAGATATTAAATAAAATAACAGAAAACAATATACCAAAGAATCCAGAGATCTTTCTCCTAAGTAACATAAAAAATAAAGAATTTGGAATTGACTTGGAGGATGCACAAAAAAGATTTGTTAAGATAGCCCTAGCTGTAGCAAAAAAATGTATTATGTCAACCTGGAAATTGGAAGATAATTTGAAAATACAACAATGGTATATAGAAATGAATAAATGTATTCCATTAGAAAAAATAACATATAGTTTAAGAAATAATATTGAAATATTCGAACAAGTATGGGAGCCTTACATTAAATACAATAGCGAAAACCTACCGGGAACAAACATTACCTAAGTTGATGGAAGGAGAAGAAAAGAAAAGAATGGACTCAGTAGAATTTCTGGTGTAATTTTGTTGAATGACAACATTGTCTGACTGGCTTAATGCAACCTAGATTGTATAACTAAAATGGATGAGGGGGGGGGGGGTGGGGGGGTGGCTTGGGAGGAGGGAGGGGGGAGGGAGAAAAAGTCACTGTAAATGTGGGGAAAAGAAAAAGTGTATATCATGGCTATTGTGATTTATGGTGTGAAAAATAAAAAATTTAAAAAAAAAAAAAAAAATGTATTCCAAAATAAAAATTTGTCCACAGTGAATCAGAGTTAGTCTCATAGAACATATTAATTTGATTATGAATAAAATTACAAAACTCCAGCCTTTTCAACAGCAAAGCATTAAAATGCCATATATGAACCATCTCTTTACTTATCTGCCATTTCAATGGTCAATACAAGAGGTGAATAGTAGTTTTTCAGCCCTTTCTTATGAGATTTCTTCATTGACTTTGTCTGCTATAACCTCTGGGCTACAAAAGCTACTTTCAAATTTGTTCTCAGTTATTTGCTTTAGTCCTGGCTCAAATTCAATTAATACAGGAATAATCGCCAGCAGTATTTGCAACATTTTCTAATACTTTTCTGATGAAAATAATTCCTTCAAAGTTGTTTTATATCGCTTTGATTTATTTTCACATTGATCTGTTTTCTTCTTTTCTTCTTATTTACAGTCTTTTGCTGTTCCCACAACTCATCAACAGAAATCCTGCTGACACTTGTCACTAACTGTTCCTGAGCAATATTATTATTTCTTCCAAAAGGTCCATGAATTTAAGCATGGTTTCAACAGCATAAGGTCCATCTCCCACATTCCACATTCCACCTAGTGGTTCCAAAGCCTTTGGTAATCTGAAACAATTAGCATCTCTACCTCAAAATTAATTTCAGGTAGATAAACATTCCACAGATAAGGCAATGATGAATATCATTTTGATGTGGGATGTTTCCTTTGTGCATGACTACCAGCCCCCCCACATCTCCATCGGGCACACAAAACTCAAAACGGTCAACCAGTTTACCTATCTCGGCTGCACCATTTCATCAGATGCAAGGATCGACAATGAGATAGACAACAGACTCGCCAAGGCAAATAGCGCCTTTGGAAGACTACACAAAAGAGTCTGGAAAAACAACCAACTGAAAAACCTCACAAAGATAAGCGTATACAGAGCCGTTGTCATACCCACACTCCTGTTCGGCTCCGAATCATGGGTCCTCTACCGGCACCACCTACGGCTCCTAGAACGCTTCCACCAGCGTTGTCTCCGCTCCATCCTCAACATCCATTGGAGCGCTCACACCCCTAACGTCGAGGTACTCGAGATGGCAGAGGTCGACAGCATCGAGTCCACGCTGCTGAAGATCCAGCTGCGCTGGATGGGTCACGTCTCCAGAATGGAGGACCATCGCCTTCCCAAGATCGTATTATATGGCGAGCTCTCCACTGGCCACCGTGACAGAGGTGCACCAAAGAAAAGGTACAAGGACTGCCTAAAGAAATCTCTTGGTGCCTGCCACATTGACCACCGCCAGTGGGCTGATAACGCCTCAAACCGTGCATCTTGGCGCCTCACAGTTTGGCGGGCAGCAGCCTCCTTTGAAGAAGACCGCAGAGCCCACCTCACTGACAAAAGGCAAAGGAGGAAAAACCCAACACCCAACCCCAACCAACCAATTTTCCCTTGCAACCGCTGCAATCGTGTCTGCCTGTCCCGCATCGGACTGGTCAGCCACAAACGAGCCTGCAGCTGACGTGGACTTTTTACCCCCTCCATAAATCTTCGTCCGCGAAGCCAAGCCAAAGAGGCATAGTCTTCTGAGTCTGTGAATTTGGAAGATCACAAAAATCCTTCCCATGCAATCTAGTAACCTCTATCCCTGAATCAATGCTGATTTCCACTACCTTTTCTTGTCCCATGGTTTTCAACATGATCTTCGACTTTCTTCCCTGAAGATTTAGTTTGTTCATCAGTCCCGAAAAAAAAGGTGCAGTGCTGCCTGAGCAAGAAATGCATAAGTACTTCTTGTTGCATTCCCATTCTTAGTCTTAATGTGTACAGGCACTATTGAAAGTTTGCAGTTATCCACACCTCCCAGGAAGACCACTTGTCTGAACCGAGGCTATAACACTGTTTTCTGATGTTTTTTTTTGTTTCTGTTTTCTCATTTTTCAATTCTTTGTTCCTTTGATGGATATGCAGCATTCTCGGATGCCTTTGACTGCATATATTACAGTTAAGTTGCTTCTTGCAGTTTTTACTGATGTGTCTTTTACACAGACAGCTCAAACATAATCCATTTTCCTTAGGAAAGTGATCTTCTCATTATATTCCTTCTTTTCCAAAGCATGTCCACCTTTACAGAAGAAACAACTTTTTTCAGTAGGCAAACACTTCTTAATTATCTTTATTTATAACTGACACTGTAGTAGCAAAGATATTCCTTTTCAATTTCGGACTAGGCTTTGATTTGGACCTCCTTACATCTTTGTTCCCCATTGAAATGTCTCTGGTATTCCATATACTGGATCAGCAATGTATACCTGCCATTCAAGAAAATCCACCAAATCCTTTAAGGTAGCTCTTTGATCGAATATGTTCTCTACATATCCCACAGCTGGAAAGGTAATTTATCTGAGATGACTTGCATATTACCAGGCATGTCAAGCTCACTAATGTTGTCTAGATCTTCCATGGCATTACAACATCCTCTTAAAAAGAGAATATCTGCTTGTAGAGCTTTTGCATCATTTGGTTTTATTGATGACCATTGAAGAGTTTTATCCATATAAGTGCAGTGATGTAATATATTATGCTGACTGCTTACTATTGGTTATGACTGTAGATTGGCTCCACCCTACTGGTATAACAGATGGTGCAACTTATCGCACTGGTCAGTAGAAGTGGCTTCTTCTGGTCCTTGCTTATGGCATATCAATTTTTATAACAGAAGAAGCCACCTCTATTAACCAGTGGGATAAATTGCACCATCTGTTATACCAGTAGGGTGGAGTCAATCTACAGTCATAACCAATAGCAAGCAGTCAACATAATACATTACATCACTATAATAAGTTAAAGCAATTCTATGCTTGTTGCCAAAATCTTCTTTGGCTTGGCTTCGCGGATGAAGATTTATGGAGGCGGTAAATGTCCATGTCTGCTGCAGGCTCGTTTGTGGCTGACAAGTCCGATGCGGGACAGGCAGACACGGTTGCAGCGGTTGCAGGGGAAAATTGGTTGGTTGGGGTTGGGTGTTGGGTTTTTCCTCCTTTGTCTTTTGTCAGTGAGGTGGGCTCTGCGGTCTTATTCAAAGGAGGTTGCTGCCCGCCGAACTGTGAGGCACCAAGATGTACGGTTTGAGGCGATATCAGCCCACTGGCGGTGGTCAATGTGGCAGGCACCAAGAGATTTCTTTAGGCAGTCCTTGTACCTTTTCTTTGGTGCACCTCTGTCACGGTGGCCAGTGGAGAGCTCGCCATATAACACGATCTTGGGAAGGCGATGGTCCTCCATTCTGGAGACGTGACCCACCCAGCGCAGCTGGATCTTCAGCAGCGTGAACTCGATGCTGTCGGCCTCTGCCATCTCGAGTACTTCGATGTTAGGGATGAAGGCGCTCCAATGGATGTTGAGGATGGAGAGGAGACAACGCTGGTGGAAGCGTTCTAGGAGCCGTAGGTGATGCCGGTAGAGGACCCATGATTCGGAGCCGAACAGGAGTGTGTGTATGACAACGGCTCTGTATACGCTTATCTTTGTGAGGTTTTTCAGTTGGTTGTTTTTCCAGACTCTTTTGTGTAGTCTTCCAAAGGCGCTATTTGCCTTGGCGAGTCTGTTGTCTATCTCGTTGTCGATCCTTGCATCCGATGAAATGGTGCAGCCGAGATAGGTAAACTGGTTGACCGTTTTGAGTTTTGTGTGCCCGATGGAGATGTTGGGGGGCTGGTAGTCATGGTGGGGAGCTGGCTGATGGAGGACCTCCGTTTTCTTCAGGCTGACTTCCAGGCCAAACATTTTGGCAGTTTCCGCAAAACAGGACGTCAAGCGCTGAAGAGCTGACTCTGAATGGGCAACTAAAGCAGCATCGTCTGCAAAGAGTAGTTCACGGACAAGTTTCTCTTGTGTCTTGGTGTGAGCTTGCAGGCGCCTCAGATTGAAGAGACTGCCATCCGTGCGGTACCGGATGTAAACAATGTCTTCATTGTTGAATCTTTCATGGCTTGGTTCAGCATCATGCTGAAGAAGATTGAAAAGAGGGTTGGTGCTAGAACACAGCCTTGCTTCACGCCATTGTTAATGGAGAAGGGTTCAGAGAGCTCATTGCTGTATCTGACCCGACCTTGTTGGTTTTCGTGCAGTTGGATAACCATGTTGAGGAACTTTGGGGGGCATCCGATGCGCTCTAGTATTTGCCAAAGCCCTTTCCTGCTCATGGTGTCGAAGGCTTTGGTGAGGTCAGAAACCTGGCCAGGAATACTGGGCAAGCATGGTGTCGGCAAGTGCAACGACAATGGGCGCCTCCTGTTGGAGCTCTGCGCAGTACAGCGGCTTGTCATTACAAACACCCCTTTTCAGCAGAGGGACAGCCTGAAGACTACCTGGATGCATCCCTGATCCAAACACTGGCACCTCCTGAACTACGTCCTGGTGCGAGAAAGAGACAAACGAGATGTGCTCCACACCAGGGTCATGCCCAGCGCGGAATGCCACACTGACCACCGGCTGGTTCGCTGCAAGCTTAACCTTCACTTCAAGCCAAAGCCCAGGAACAGTAAAGCCCCCAGAAAGAGGTTCAATGTTGGAAATCTGCAGTCAGACGAAGTGAGAGGAAACTTCCAGGAAAACCTCAAAGCAAAGTTCGACGATGCAATCCGCCTCATGGACTCGTCCCCTGAAACCCTCTGGTACCAGCTGAAGACTACCATACTGCAATCCACTGAAGAGGTACTGGGCTTCTCCTCCAGGAAAAACAAGGACTGGTTCGACGATAACAGCCAGGAAATCCAGGAGCTGCTGGCAAAGAAGCGAGCTGCCCACCAGGCTCACCTTACAAAGCCGTCCTGTCCAGAGAAGAAACAAGCCTTCCGTCGTGCATGCAGCAATCTTCAGCGCAAACTCCGGGAGATCCAAAATGAGTGGTGGACTAGTCTCGCCAAGCGAACCCAGCTCAGCGCGGACATTGGCGACTTCAGGGGTTTCTACGAGGCTCTAAAGGCTGTGTACGGCCCCTCACCCCAAGTCCAAAGCCCGCTGCGCAGCTCAGACGGCAAAGTCCTCCTCAGCGACAAGATCTCCATCCTCAACCGATGGTCAGAACACTTCCAATCTCTTTTCAGTGCCAACCACTCAGTCCAAGATTCCGTCCTGCTCCAGCTCCCTCAACAGCCCCTAAGGCTAGAGCTGGATGAGGTCCTCACCCAGGATGAGACATATAAGGCAATTGAACAACTGAAAAGTGGCAAAGCAGCAGGTATGGATGGAATCCCCCCCAGAGGTCTGGAAGGCTGGCGGCAAAATTCTGCATGTCAAACTGCATGAGTTTTTCAAGCTTTGTTGGGACCAAGGAAAACTGCCTCAGGGCCTTCGTGATGCCATCATCATACAAAAACAAAGGCGAGAAATCAGACTGCTCAAACTACAGGGGAATCACGCTGCTCTCCATTGCAGGCAAAATCTTCGCTAGGATTCTCCTAAATAGAATAATACCTAGTGTCGCCGAGAATATTCTCCCAGAATCACAGTGCGGCTTTCGCGCAAACAGAGGAACTACTGACATGGTCTTTGCCCTCAGACAGCTCCAAGAAAAGTGCAGAGAACAAAACAAAGGACTCTACATCATCTTTGATTGTTGCCAAAATGCTCCTCTAGTAAAGACTTGGGTTTGTCAAATCCTCTATCCAAGGACATAAGTTGGTAACTATTTACAAGTTCCTTTGGCTATCCTTCTATCATTTCCAAATAATAAAGACAATCTCCAGGGTCTTGGAAATTGTTTTCATTATTGCATCTAAAAGATCTCATGAACGATTGGTACTGAAGTGGGTTGCCATCAAAAGTTTGAATCTCCTTCTTGGGCAAAGAAGTGAGAGACTGTAGCTGGATCAATGATGCAGCGATTTAATTTTGTCTTCCCACGGGTGATAGTACGTTGCTCTGTTCACTGCCTTGTAGCAGTTAATGTATCTGAAAACCTCATATGTGTGGGTTCACCCATATTTCTGATGTTTGACTGGAATGCCAAGGGGCCTGTAGCATTTGACCGAATCCAAGCTGCATCTCTGTCTACAGGTGTACCACTGGTAGGTGGCTTGATAACACCATGCTCTGGGAGGATTTGTCCATGGATATGCATGTCTTGGACCTGTGGTACTAAAATATCTGCCTTATTAAATGGTTTCCTTTCCCCTAGTTCATTTTCAAAATATGAATTCTTACAATCATACACTCTAGATAATTTACTTCAAACCTCAGATACCATTGAGCCTTCTAGTACCTCCATTTTAGCACTGGTAATAGCAATGTTTGCTTCCAGCTCATGCTGCTTCTTTCTCTCCCTTAGCTGCTCTTCCTGTTTTTCTAAGACATGTTTATCCTTAAACAATTTTTGCCATGCAAGAAGAGCTGCCATTTCAGATTTAATCTTTATACGTGTAGATGTTGTACTGGAAACTCTTGAGCTTGAACCAGAAGAACTTTGTTTGCTGCTCCTGCTTTCAACATTTAACACACTGTCACTTCCTTGTATTTCTTCAGATGTTGATTTTTTACTTAACTCTTTCTCCGATTCAAATTGTACATCCTTTGCATTTTCATCCTCTTTGTTTTCTTCATTACCATTTGGTGACACACCGCCAGCCATTTCCACATTGTTGTCTCCATATTCAGTTGCTGTCTTCTGCAATGGTTTTGCAATGTCTTCATTCTCGTGAACTGAAACCATGGCTTCTTCCCTTGTCAGCTTCGGTCTTGCAATAAGAACACTTTTATCTCCACTTGTCCTTTTGCTCTGTCGTTTCAGTTCTTCTTTGAGATCCGCTACCTTCATGAATTGAATACGTTAACAGCAAAGTTAGCAGCTGCTGCAGCCATTTTTACTCGTCTTGTTCCACCGTCCTTTGAGCACACAGATCATATAAGGCAATTAAACAACTGAAAAGTGGCAAAGCAGCAGGTATGGATGGAACCCATTGATGTCAATGGACTAGCAGCAGCAAAGTCCAACTGAGGATTTCAGATAATCAGGGTTGTAATGTATTAGTTTTTTTAAATTCAAAGCAGTGAACTTAATTTGAAATGCAGAACAGAATATTTGTTGATGTCAATGGACTAGCAGCAGCAAAGTCCAAAGTGTCTTCAAACTTTCCACAAATACACAGGAGTCCACAGACTTAAGCCTACCTCTTCTGATGGCTGTAATGTGCTAATAGCAAATGAGTTTCCACTGGTGCATCGATCAATAACATAGATGACAGAGAGATTATCTTTTATCTTTTATTCTTCTTTTTTTGATCCAAACAATAAACTTTTTGTTGACTAAATTGTAGCGACTTCGATCCAATAAATAATCGCTTGAAACACTTGTTCGTGACACATTTCAATTATTTCCAATACAAGTCCAGATGAATTTAAATCCTTTATTTTAAGACATTAATGTAAATATCTTCATTAATGTTCAGTGAAATATTTATAGATAACATCTGTATAAAATGTCCAATAACATCTGTATTAACTCTCCGTAAAAACTGTTAAAAAGGGTCAATGAAAATTATGAGCATTTCTCTCACCCTTCTCTACATTGCCATATTGTATAATACTTTCTAGCTCTCAATTTGCACCATGTGCTACCGTGCCTGCTCCAACCAGCAGTCCAATACACAAATGCACCGCGCATGTTCCAGCTAGCACTCTAATCTACAAACGCACTGTGCATGCTCCTGGAACTTGCACGTGGGTACAAGAACAAAGATGGCCGTGGTCAGCTAATTGACCAAACAAGTTAAGTAAACAAATTACATATTTTGGCTTTAAAAGTACCCTTTCCAATACTGTTTTTTTAATATTCCAAAACCTCCATATAATTCTCCTGAAGGGGTCTAACCAAAGTTTTAAACAGCTGCAATGTTATTTCCCGACTGTTCTACTCGAAGCACTTATTGAGGAAGGCATACATATGGTACACCTTCTTTACTAACCTACTGAGATGTTTCTACTTTGAGAGAGCTATGTACTTGCATCCCATATTTGTTCTGTTCATCATTAGGACTCAGCTATTTATATTTTCCCCTGACATTTGGCCTTCCAAAATGCAACACTTCCACTTGTCCAGATTTAACTCCATCTGCAATTTCTGATCTATGTATCACAAAGATAAGCGTATACAGAGCCGTTGTCATACCCACACTCCTGTTCGGCTCCGAATCATGGGTCATCTACCGGCACCACCTACGGCTCCTAGAACGCTTCCACCAGCGTTGTCTCCGCTCCATCCTCAACATCCATTGGAGCGCTTACACCCCTAACGTCGAAGTACTCGAGATGGCAGAGGTCGACAGCATCGAGTCCACGCTGCTGAAGATCCAGCTGCGCTGGATGGGTCACGTCTCCAGAATGGAGGACCATCGCCTTCCCAAGATCGTGTTATATGGCGAGCTCTCCACTGGCCACCGTGACAGAGGTGCACCAAAGAAAAGGTACAAGGACTGCCTAAAGAAATCTCTTGGTGCCTGCCACATTGACCACCGCCAGTGGGCTGATATCGCCTCAAACCGTGCATCTTGGCGCCTCACAGTTTGGCGGGCAGCAACCTCCTTTGAAGAAGACCGCAGAGCCCACCTCACGAACAAAAGGCAAAGGAGGAAAAACCCAACACCCAACCCCAACCAACCAATTTTCCCTTGCAACCGCTGCAATCGTGTCTGCCTGTCCCGCATCGGACTTGTCAGCCACAAACGAGCCTGCAGCTGACGTGGACTTTTTAACCCCTCCATAAATCTTCGTCCGCGAAGCCAAGCCAAAGAAATTATTTGACAACCTTCTTCACAATCCACCAATTTTTGTGTTAACATCAAATTTACTCTTCAGTCATTCTACAAATTTATCCACATATATATATTTAATGTATGTATAGGTCTAAAATAAAGTAGCATTTTACTTGATGTTGCTCACCAGGGACATCTCATGGCCCATTTTGATCTTCCTGATTCTCTGTTTGAGGACTTTCCTGTTTTCTTTATATTCCTTAACAGCATTGTCTGTGTTCAGCTTCCTAAACCTTACTTATGCTTGCTATTACTTTTTGACTAAATCTCCAACATTTTTTTGGCATCTAAGGTTCCCAAACCTTGTTATCTTTATTGTTCTTCTTCACTGGAACATCAGTACTTATCAGCTAATTTCATATCAGATTTACTCAATAACAGTTGCTGGCAATCTCCTCTCTCCATTCTTCCTGCTGAAGAATGTTTTCTCCTTATCCCAATTTAGCACTTTCTCTACAGAGACAGCTACTGATATTACTGGTTCTTTTTTAAAGTAGTGTACAAAATTAGGAAAAAATGGCACCGGCAGATGCACTATGCAAAGTATACCTGTCAGAGATATATACCTGTTATATACAAAATGTGAAAGAAACTGATCACTGTGAAACTCTTCCACTTGCATGCAGGGTTCAGCTAATTGCACAGTTTCATGAGCTAATGTGAATTGTTACTCAGGAAAGATGAATTAAGGTCTAGTCAGTGTCAATATGCTTACTTTAATTTTCGAGATACATTCATCCTTGAAGAAGCTCTAATATTCAAAGGAAACACTTTGTTATACCAATTGAATTGTACAAATAGTTAATATCACTTGCTAATTTAACAAATATTAGCCCACAAAACTGTCAACTACAAAGTAAGGTTGACATTTGAATTTAAACAATATATTTCAAAGTGTGATATTTCTTTGGCACATTGAAGTTTTCCAAGTGATGAACTTCCATTTCAATGCAACACTCTGGGTCAGAGGTGAACAAATGCTGGTACCTGTACTGATTTCTGCCAATTACATGGCCTAACTCTATTTATCTGTTATTATACTAATAACTTTCATTAAGTGTGTAAACTTATTTCAATAAGTGTTTGTTGTGCTTTGAGAGAACTTGAAATACTGTTTGCTAGATTTTAAATGCTGGTCATCCTAGCTATTTGTGCATGTAAAATTAGCAGTGAATGCTCAAAAAATTGTGTTTTAAACAAATGATACCTTCACTTCTACTGTATGTGTACTATCAAATAAAACATAGCTGAATATGCTGTCAAAACTGTTAGGGATTAATTATAGAACATCACAAATGGAATAAATCTCTATTGGATTTGCCACCATACTCTAAAGCAAAAGAATAGGAACGTCTTCCACAGAGAATAACAGGTCATGGATGCACAATCGGTAGGTCTTCCTATTACAGATACATTAATTACTATATTCTCAATATTTTACTGAGGAAGAGACTTCTATTGAAGGAATCAACTGAGATTAAAAATCTACAGTGAAATTCAAGACCTTGGTGATTTGTTGATCTGTAGAGCATCTCCAAAGCAAGGGGCAGTAACTAAAGCAATCATTGTGGATCCCATGAGTCAAATGCCAGTTCACAGTTGTAGATGTGGCAGCATGCATTTCTATAACACCTGTGTGATTGGGCATTTCAGTTGAATAGTAAACTTTCATTTTTTGAGGAGAAGGATGTAAGGACATTTATGACCTCTCCAAGGAGGTGTGGTTGCATTGGTCAGTGAGGTCATAAAAGTTGATTTGTTTATTTATCTAGAGAGTTTTGGTGTATATCTCCATGTATGAAATTCCAAAAATAAGCAACCTGTTAAAATAATCATTCCACCCCCCTCAGTTCAACATGGTACTTCAAATAAATTTAAAAAGAGTACATTTCTCAGTTGTCAAAGCCATTTGACTACTTGGCATGAATGTTATAGCCTACATGATGGCTTCTTAACATCAGTATAATATTCAAAGCCACAGTTATTGAACTGTTTGTACTGTGACAGGCTTTATTAAAAAAAAAGGCTTACCCTTCCCTTTGAATTGTTGATGGAGAGCCTGTATTTCTTGGTTTAACTGCTGAACATCTGCTGTAAGTGCTGGTTTGTCTTTCTCAGTGTGAACCTTGTGAATCTGCAAATCCCTCAGTTCTATTTGTAAGTCTGCCGCTATGTTGTTCAGAGCTTTCATCTCCGACATTTTCTCTTTGATATTTTTTTGACATGCCAGGAGTTCAGCCTCTAATTTCTGAAGGATGTCATCTCTATTCTGTATTGCCTGTAACAATAGGAATTAAAGCAACTTTATCCACAATCTTTTCTGTACCAAACAATACTATTTCAAACTATTAAAGACAGAAACCTTTCAAAGCAAATGATGCAACCCATGTAAACATAGTACACAAGAAAAGTAGTCTATGGAGTTTCTTAATCTTGTTCCATTATCACTATGTGCCTAAATTCCATTTATCAACCTTGATTTCCTTTTCCATGATCACATTGTCCAATAAAAAATGTCGTGAAACATTGTAATTGTAAAAAAATGTAAATGATTCAAAGTTGTAAACCTACTCCTGAATACCACCTAGCATACTCCCAGAGCATCTCTATGTTGGAAAACACTTGAAATTTAACAAAAAAATATTGCCATAAAAATTCAACAAATTGAGCAACATCAGTAAGAGAAAGAGAATAGTTGATGTTTAGAGGTGGAAGAAGTGTTTTCTCCTTCTGATACTTCTGAATCTCCAATGGTGATATTTTGCTTCAGGTTCTAATATCTGCAGTCTCTGTGTGTCTCCACTTGGTACTTAATTTCTAATCTGCAAATAGACTGATTCAAAACATTGTTCTGGTCAATGCACAGCTCTCAACTAATACTCTTAAAGCATTTTACTAAATGTAGGAACTTGGGCACTACATCAACTGAAATTTTCAAAATAGAACCATAGGACACTAAAACAGGCCACTTCAGCCCATCTAGTCTGTGCCAAAACACTTTTACTTCCCTCGTCCCACTGACCTACACTCAGTTCATAGCCCTCCATCCATATATCTGTCCAAATTTCCATTAAATATTAAAATCGAGCCTGCTTCTACCACTTCAGCTGGAAGCTCGTTCCTCACTCCCACTACTCTGAGTGAAGACGTTTCCCCTAAACTTTTCCCCTTTCACCCTTAACCCATTTTTGAATCTCACCCACCCTCAATGCAAAAAGTCTATCTACATTTACTCTGTCTATTTCCCTCATAATTTTAAACACCTCTATCAAATTACCCGTCATTCTTCTACACTCCAGGGAATAAAGACCTAACCTGTTTAACCTTTCCTTGTAACCTAGTAAATTTTCTCTTCATTCTCTCTTTCTTACTGATATCCTTCTTGTCGTTAGGTGACCAAAACTGCACACAATACTCCAAAATTAGCCTCACCAATGTCTTATACAACTTAAACATAACATCCTAACTCGTGTACTCAATACTTTGATTTATGAAGGCCAATGTGCCAAAAGCTTTCTTGAGAACCCTATCCACATGTGACACCACTTTCAGGAAATCTGCATTCCCAGATCAATGACAATGGTGTCAAATAGTATTAACCAATGTTGGGAAAATAGTCCTATGATGCAGATCATTTATGACTAAGAGAACAGATGAAGAATTATTTTGTTTGTTAGAAATATCACTAGTAGTCATCTGTCTGCTTTCATCTATCAAGCACCTTCTTTCTTTCCCATTTCTATTCCTCTCTGTCCTGCACATGGCTCATTTCTTAGTCACCTTTCACCCCTCCTTGGTCCATCTATCACCTACTTGTACTGGTCTCAACCCTCCCCTCTTTAAACTGACAATCTTCTGTTATGGAATGAATTAATAAAATTATGATAAAATGTGTCTTTAAAAGGTATAGATTGTGGGGGTTTAGTTTAGGTATTAGTTTAGGTACACTTCACAAGCAGACATCTCAGTAACATTTCACAAAAAATATCTCATTTGAAATGCAAGAGCTATGTCTAAACAGAGACTCCATGTCTACAGTGACTTTAAAGAATGCCAATGAATACTTCACAAGTAGGTGTTAATTGGACTGATGTTGTAGAATTAAAGGAACAGATGCCCAGGCTCCGAAACTGATTAATCCTTTGCCGGTGCCAGCAATCCAAGTTTTCAAGAGAAACACATTAACCAGCTACATCCTCTTGTAATTATAATTGAACTCAGAACTCAAAAGCCATCTTCAAATGGGCTCTTATAGCAGGTCTGCAAAACTTGCAGCTTTCAACACCTCTTCCTGCTATAAACTGAAACTCGCTCCTCTCTCCTCTTTCTGTTATAAACTGAAACTCTCTCCTGTCTCTATTTGCAAATCCACATGACCCATCTGAGAACAGCAAACTTCAACCAGACTTGGATTGCTGGCACCGGCAAAGGATTAATCAGTTTCGGAGCCTGGACATCTGTTCCTTTAATTCCACAACATCAGTCCAATTAACACCTACTTGTGAAGTATTCATTGGCATTCTTTAATACCCACCCAAACTCCTTTCCCCCCCTCAATATCATTTTTTGTTACTTTAGTTTCAATAAAGAGTCCAGACCCAAAACATTGACTGACCATTTCTACCCACCAATGCTGCCTGACCCATTGAGTTCCTCCAGCATCTCATTGCTTGCTCTTCAGAACATCTTTGTTTTAAAATACAAATGTTTTAGTAGACATTCCACTATTCAAGGGAAATGAGCAGATGGCTTCGAAGCAGGGTAATTTTTCAGAATGGAAAGGATGCAGACAAGTTACCAAGCAGGAGATCTATGCAGCCAGGAAGCATTTAAGTGTGGTTTCCCTACATGAATTTTAGGGAGAATCTCCTGATTCTCTGAGGAAGGAGAGACTGAGATGCACCACATGTAGTAATCACAAATGCAGATGTAGAACAAAACCAGGACTGTGCAATCAGTGGCTATAAAAGTCACAGTACCTTTCTGCAGCATCTCTCAACTCTCAGTACCCTATTGTGTTTAGGATATCACTCACAATTCATCTCTTTCTTTAGTAAGGAGCACCAGGCTGCAACACCTCATGAAGTGGGGGGGCAGGGGGGGGGGGAAGAATCTGTCCTTCATGTGCTGTGATGTGTCCTTGAACTCACTCACATGGTTTTGATGGTGGTACATTTGAGTAGCAACTTGGACATTTGCTTGACTTGTCTATAGAATAGTTTTTACAATTCAGGCAATGGTTCACATGTGTTTGTGAGGGAACTTTGCAGTCACTTGGGTTGGCAGCAATGCGGTATCAATTTAGTGTCCAGATCAATGCCACATACTCTGGTTTCAGTCTTATTGGAATTTAATAAAGTGATTTTCATACAACTGATTGGCTATTATTTCTGTCATTAGTAAAGATTATGGTTAAGAATCTGGAGTTCAAATTTAAAGAGCTCCTGAATTCCTTTCTTGGTGAAGCAGATAGGTTTTCAAGATTATCTGTTGGTTTCATGGGATATCATTATTAATTTTTAAAACTGATTATTTAACTTAAATGAATTTATATTTCCAGTTGTGATGTTGGGGTGTGAACTTGCATCTCTGGGTACCTACTCTGAGTACCTTCATTTTAACGGCATTATTTTAATCACGTTGTAGACAATGCATAGTAGGGACAAATTTATTTCTCCAAGAATCCAAACCAGCCAGGTCATAAATCACAATAAGTGATTACACTTATGAATACATCCCATCATTTGATCTGACGCTCGATTTAACAGTTGCAGCCACCAGGTGATATACTGACTCACGAGGTTATTATAAGAGGTAGACCTCTTAACTGATGATTTACTGGTCAAGAGTAATCTATATTCAGGAAAGAGAAAACTGTAGCTGGAACCGGAGTTAACTGGTTTGAATGTTAGTTGACTCAAAATCACTGTTTTAAAACACAATAAAACTAAGGCAGGCCTGATAAGTTTGGCATTGACCAAGGCACAAGTTAAATGTGTTAAGTGTCAGACCCAGCCTGATGACCTTGCAAGGTGTTCTTCATAAACATCTAGGGCCTGATATAAACATTGGGAGATCTATCCCACAATCTGAAACTGTCACATTCACACAAGCATCAGTGGCATCCCTCATTTTTCCATCATAATGCCAGGCTGTGGTAGGATCGACCCTCCAGAGTTGGTAGCTCAATGGTATACACTGTAGGTGGAATAGTGTTCACAAAATTGGCTTTGGATACCATGAGGTCTCATTTCTGTGGAAGACTTGGGAGAAGCATGGAGAACACCAAGGATTCTGACAGCACTTAAGGCAGAAGACTCAATCAGAAGCATTACAATTGTCAAGAATGGGTGTGTCTTGTGTCTGGTTTAGCAACCAGAAAAGCTCCACAGCAAGAGGTGAGTGAACTATCAAGAGGGATAGATGTACTTGACCGTATTCTTACCGGTTGCAGTTGCAACTTTCTATAACACTAGGTAGGAATAATCACTGTACAGTTCTTTCATAGGAACATAGGAAGTAGGAACAGGAGTAGGCCAAAAATGGCCCATCGAGCCTGCTCCGCCATTCAAAACAATCATGGCTGATCTAATTTATGACCTAACTCCACCTACCTGCCTTCTCCCCATATCCCCTAATTCCTCTATCATGTAAAAATTTATCTAACCGAATTTTAAATATGTTTAATGAGGCAGCCTCAACCACTTCCCTGGTTAGAGAATTCCAAACATTCACTACTCTCTGGGAAAAACTATTTTTCCTCATCTCTGTCCTAAATCTACTCCCCCGAATCTTGAGACTGTGTCCTCTCGTTTTAGTTTCCCCGGTCAGCTCAAAAAAACCTTCCTACATCTATTCTATCCATACCCTTCATAATCCTATATGTTTCTATAAGATCTCCTCTCATTCTTCTGAACTCGAGCGAATACAATCCTAGATGATTTAATCTTTCATCATAAGTCAACCCCTTCATCCCAGGGATCAACCTAGTAAACCTCCTCTGGACTGTCTCCAAAGCCAGTATATCCTTCCTCAAATATGGAGACCAGAACTGGACACAGTACTCCAGGTGCAGTCTCACCAGTACCTTATACAGTTGCAACATTACCTCCCTACTCCTGAATTCAATTCCTCTAGCGATGAAGGCCAACATTCCATTTGCCTTCTTAATAACCTGCTGCACCTGCAACCAACCTTTTTGTGATTCATGCACAAGCACTCCCAAGTCCCTCTGCACAACAGCATGCTGTAGTTTTTCACCCTTTAAATAATATTCAGATCTTTTATTTTTCTTGCCAAAGTGGATAACCTCACACTTACTAACATTGTACTCCATCTGCCAGACCTTTGCCCACTCATCCAGCTTAACTCTATCCCTCTGCAGATGCTCCACATCCTCATTACAATTTGCTCTTCCACTCAATTTGGTGTCATCCGCAAACTTGGCTACACCACATTTTGTCCCCTCCTCCAAGTCATCAATGTAAATGATGAACAGTTGTGGGCCTAACACTGACCCCTGTGGCACCCCACTTACCACTCTCTGCCAACCTGAAAAACTCCCATTTATCCCGACTCTCTGCCTCCTGTCAGACAACCAATTTTCAATCCAGGCCAATATACTTCCCCGGACTCCACTTACTGATAAGTCTCTTGTGCGGCATCTTATCAAAAGCTTTCTGGAAATCCAAATGTACAACATCAACCTGTTCCCCTCTATCCACCGCACCCATTATATCCTCAAAGAATCCTAACAAGTTTGTCAAACAAGATCTTCCCTTTCTAAAACCATGCTGCGTCTGCCTGATTGAACCCTTACGTTCCAAAAGTTTCACTATTTCATCTTTAATGACGGCTTCAAGCATTTTTCCAACTACAGACGTCAAGCAAATTGGCCGATAATTTCCAGTCTTCTGCCTACATCCCTTCTTAAGTCTCATTTTCATATTGAAGATTGGCATCCAGGTATCGGAGCCAGAATTCAAGAAGGTGCTGATGGCAAGTAGAGCCTGGAGCTCGGGTTCATTATGAATTAGACAGGAGTCTGTGCAGTTGCAGCATCTGCTGGAGGCAAATCCACGGACACTCAGTGATTCTGAAGGGACTCTCTTTTGCTTCATTTTCTCCCTTACTTTAAGGGGCACTGGACAACACTAATGGCAGATCTTAGTCTGCCTTACGGCAGGCAGAAGGCAAATTTGTATAATATTACATGATCTATACTATTATATTATATTATGTTACCACCTCACTGACAAAAGGCAAAGGAGGAAAAACCCAACACCCAACCCCAACCCACCAATTTTCCCCTGCAACCGTGTCTGCCTGTCCCGCATCGGACTTGTCAGCCACAAACGAGCCTGCAGCTGACGTGGACTTTTTACCCCCTCCAAAAATCTTCGTCCGCGAAGCCAAGCCAAAGAAGAGATAAGCAGGGGAATATATTGATAGGAGGGGATGTTAACATTAATTTGGATTCAAATTGGATAAAACTGGACAAAAGACTAGCAGAAAGAACAAAGTAGCCAAATTTATGGTTAAATCAACGCAGGAAATGCAACTTTTGGATATATGGAGGAGACAACATCCAAAGGAGAAGGAATACTCATATTATTTGAGTAGACATAAAACATACTCAAGGATTGACCTGTTCCTGTTGTCAAAGGAGAGTTAGGAAAATGGAATATAAAGCTAGATTGTTATCTGATCACTCACCCCTGTTATTAGCAATAAAATGGAGGACATCCCACCAAGAACATATAGATGGAGATTAAACTCCATGCTACTCTGCTGAAGATCCAACTGCGCTGGGTAGGTCACATCTCCAGAATGGAGGACCATCGCCTTCCCAAGATCGTGTTATATGGTGAGCTCTCCACTGGCCACCATGACAGAGGTGCACCAAAGAAGAGGTACAAGGACTGCGTAAAGAAATCTCTTGGTGCCTGCCACATTGACCACCACCAGTGGGCTGATATCGCCTCAAACCGTGCATCTTGGCGCCTCACAGTTTGGCGGGCAGCAACCTCCTTTGAAGAAGACCACAGAGCCCACCTCACTGACAAAAGGCAAAGGAGGAAAAACCCAACACCCAACCCCAACCAACCAATTTTCCCCTGCAACCGCTGCAACCGTGTCTGCCTGTCCCGCATCGGACTTGTCAGCCACAAACGAGCCTGCAGCTGACGTGGACTTTTTACCCCCTCCATAAATCTTCGTCCGCAAAGCCAAGCCAAAGAGAAAAAAAGAATACTATTAGATGACAATAAAGGTATCTTGAATATTGACTTCTATGTAATAACAGAAAAGCTAAGTTTCAGTTGATTCCATAATACTTTTAGGCCTGGGATCAATACAATGGCATATAATCCATATATTATGATTACCAAAGTCTCACCAACCTTCGGGCACAGTATATACAATAAATAAGATCGCATTGGGTCTTCAGTAGAATAAAAGCATGTTTTTATCCTCTGAACATCTACTTGACATATAAAATTTAATTAGAATCAGAATCAGGTTTATCGTAATGAATATGTGTCACAAAATTTGTAGTTTTGGGAAGCAATATGGTGCAGAACAAAGTACAAAAATTACTATAAATTACAATTACGTAAATACAAGCTTTAAAAAACTAAATGACTAATGCAAAAAGATACAAAATGTGAGGTAGTATCCATTGGTTCACTGTCCATTCAGAAATATGATAGTGGAGGGAAAGAATCTTTTTGTAACATTTAGTGTGTGTCTTCAGGATCCTGTACCTCCTTCCTGATGGTAACAGTGAGAAAAGGGTATGGCATAGGTGGTGATGGTCCTTGATGATAGAGGATACTTTCTTAAAGCACTGCCTCTTGAAAATGCCCTTAATGTAGTAAAACTTAATGCCCATGACTGGGCTGGTCAAGTTTACAACCCTTTGGAGTCTGATATGGCACCTCCATATCAGACAGTGATGCAACCAGTCAGAATGCACAAAACGGTACACCTGTCTTTGGTGATATTCCATATCTCTTCAAATTCCTACTGGCGAGCCTTCATAATTGCATCGACATAATGGCCCCAGGATAGTTCTTCAAATATGTTGACACCCAGGAATTTGCAGTTCCTTACCCTCTCCACTGCTAACCCCTCCAATGAAGACTGGTTTGTGTTCTGGCTTCCCCTTCCTGAGTCCACAATCAACTCTTTAGTTTTTCTAATTGTGAGTGCAAGGTTGTTATTATGACATGCTCAACTAGCTGATCTATCTCTTTCCTGTACACTTCCTCATTCCCATCTGTAATTCTGCCTGCAAACATGGTGCCATTGGCAAATTTGTAGATGGCATTTGAATTGCACCTACCCACACAGTCATGGGTGTAGAGAGAGTATACGAGTGGGCTAAGTATGATCCTTGAGGTGTACATGTGTTGATTGATAATATAGACAAATGTCTTGGTAAAATAAAATATAGATAGTATGAACATGAATGATATCTAGTACCAAAAAGATGAACTTAAAAATATTTTTGGATTATAGGAGATGACATAACATTTGTCCTATTACAGCAGAGCAGCATTCAACAGGGAGATGCAGCAGATCAAGAAAACATCTCATCACAACTTCCAAGAAAATTAAAGCTAATTTTGCCAGCGAACCCCAAATCACATACAAATAGTGGCCTTCCCAATAATGATCTGCATTATCTCCTCCAGCACTGATATGTTGCTGGCCTGCTTCATGCATTTCTTCTTCCTTTAAAGGAGAGAAGAGTGTACTGGTGACTATCCTGCAATCAATATGTGGAATCTTTGTTAGAGTTAATTCAAGCAGTGAAATTTGAATATGAAGTTCTGAGCAACATCGTTTCTAAGTCCTGTAGACCAAAATTGTTCGTGAAAACTGGGACAGCTGGAACAATGTGGGAGGAGGGAGATGCACCTGGGAGGAAATGGCCTTTCATGCCAATATTCTTTGAGTTTGATTATGTTAAACATTTGGACAAGTGGGCAGAAATTCTCTCCCACCAGCATATATCTGAGAACAGTCCCCTCTTCTCTTCCCTTTACTTATCAACACGTTTCATACTGTATCCAAAACTATAGAATCCCAACCTCATCCATCTTAGCCCTTGCTTGAATTAAGATGGGATGTTAAGATCTTGGAACAACTTCCATCAGAAGTTCTATCCAGAAAACACCTTTTTTAAAAAAAAAAGAACTGTAAGCTTTTGCAGACATTGCACTAAATTTCAGTTATTGAATTATTGCCCAAATAATACATTAAATCCATAAACACCAATTCACCCTGCCAAAAACCAGGATTATTTTTCATGGAACGTTACCTCCTTCTAATTTGTAATCCTCATTTCTAATTAGTACCCTGTTCACTTTACTAAATACTGCTAATAAACAATGAAACATGTTGAGTAAAATTGTCACCGCTCATTAATATTTATCTTCAATTACACTCCTTGCTCAATGGGATTACTTCAATCTTTTTTTCAGTTTTGCTATCTGCCAAAATACTTTGATCCATTCAAATCTCTGTGCGCTTTTTTCATTCTCAACAGTCTATTCCAAATGATTTCCCTTTTTACTTTATTGTTCTTGACTTCATTGGCTTCAGGGATAACAATAAAAAGAGGATTAAATCCAACATTCATGTTCAAAAAGAACATATCCTTCCTATTCAAACAGATTGATATATTTATGTTGCAGTTAGCAGTATCGTAAGAATTTCTATGTTCTCCCTGTGATCTGCATGGGTTTTCCCTGAGCGCTCTGGTTAACACTCTCTGTCCAAATATATGGAGTTGGTAGGTTAATTGGCATAATTGGGTGGTACAGATTTCAACAGTTGCGGTTGTTTCAATTTAAATGCGTATTATAATATAGACATGAACAGAAAACATTCCATAAATACATTTGAATAAAGATTGACTGAATGGATGGTTAAATGGAGAACATGTAAAAATAAACAAAAGCAGTAAGAATATTGGGAAGGGCAAAATACTTCACAAGGGGTTCTCCCAGCTGCGTTAAAGCAGCTAAGAGGGATGGAGATGAGAATTTCAAGATCAGAATTAGAAAATCAAAGAATGGAGGATGGATTGGACTTGGGAAGGACTGATGTGATATAATTTGATGAAATAATTTGAGTTATGAAAATAGTAAAAATTATTTATTGAGGAACAGGGTCCTTGAATGTACCCACACTCTATTTGCAGGCCCCTGCAATGAAAGATTCAAGCATAAAAGTGCAGATCATCCACAATGCATCATCCAACTAATTACACTGAGCCCAAGCTTTAAAAAGAATGCTTATTTTAAACCGTGATCAAAAAACGTGTTTTGCTGTGTAATGGGCAAATTCCATCCAGGCTCCTGCTCTTGACTGGTGAGCTGTGGAGTGGTACTTAATGAGAATTGGAGCTGTCTGTATTGGCAAGACTTAATTGAAGTGAAGCCTAATTGGATTTGGACTTCTGGCCATTACATGTGGATCAGGTGAGAACAAGCTCCATCCAGAATTTCAGAACATTAAACCCTCTTTATCTTGTTGAATAAGATGTCAGTTTGGGGGGGAGTAGGTGGAAACTCTGCAAGAGGTACCTGGCTGGCAAGATGTGGCCTAATAACTAAGGACGCCAGAAACTTAATAACTGATATAATATCACATATAACTCTGACTAAATTAGCTCCACCATCCAATCTTAAGTGTATTAGAGGAAATGCATTTATTCTGCCCATGGAATCATATTACAATCTTTGATTGATACCTCAGAAATACAATTATTTTTGGATGTTCTTCTGAACGGACACTGTAATTTCAGCAAAATTTTGGATAGCTGAATATTGATCTTTCAGTGAGGTTGTGGTGAGCATTTTAACAATTTCCAATATCAAATATGCAAACAAACCTGATCTATTTGATTGCAGCTATTCTGAGAATCTTGGAGGTCACTTTCAAGTTGGCTAATTTGGGTTTGCCGTTGTCCAAGTTCCTCCTTGTGTTTATTTTGGGCATCTGTTGCATTCAGACGAAGAGATTCCAAAGCTTTTTCAGATTTTTGCACTTCAGGTACACAGTTCTTTGGTGGATCTTCAGATTTTGTTATTTCTGCTCTGAGATCAAGTATGGTTTGTTCACGTTCTCCAATTCTACTGACTTTTTCATGACAAGCATTTTTCACTAATTCAAGTTCCTGGCAACCACAAAATAAAACAGAAAAAAATAAACATCACACTGCAAATCAAACCCTATTTCTAAATAATATTGTTCAAAACAACAAAATTATTGCATGCAAATTATAGCAGATTGTGGCTAATAAATATTTTTACATTTTTTCATAATAAACATTAAATAAAATTATTAGTGAACAGATGCTTGCTTAAAACCAAACTATAGTAAAATTATATATCTGATTAATTGTAATTTCTTTACGTAAGTCATTATTGTCACATACATTCTAAAATATGGGTTTTTTTTGTTTAAAAAAACAAGGTGATATATTGAGTAATGGCAAAAATCAAGACACTACATTTGTCGCATTTACATTCTACTTCACTTGAGAGCAAAAAAAAACAAAATCAAAGCGAAATGTAAAGTATTTGCCACTTTGTACTACTGGAAGTAAAACATGAAAGTCTGCAGGCACCAGAGGTGAAGTAAAAACACAATGCTGGAGAAATATAGCAAAGATAAAGATACATAAACTGATGTTTCGGGTTTGTGCCCTTCATCAAGGAATGGAAAAATATTGGCAGGCATCTGAACAAAAAGCTAAGGAGTGGGGCAAAGGGTGTGGGGAAGAGCATAGTCCCAAAGGCAGAAGGTAATAGGTGGAGAAGGGAGGGAGGACACAGCAGCAAGCAAAGAGGAGGAGGGATGACTAGGTGAATAGAGAGGAAAGGGAGTGGAGAGCTGAGGGAAAGAAGACAAGGGAAGGGAAGGAAGCGAGAATGGAGAGTAAGTTAGCAGAAACCAGAAAAGTCAATAATAATGCCAACCGGCTGGTGAGTGCCCAGACGGAACATCTGGTGTTCTTCCTCCAACTTACGAGTGCTCTTGGTGGTATAGTACATGAGGCCATGGAAAGACGTGTGAGTATGGGATTGAGACATAGAACTGAAATGGTTGGACGCTAGGAGTCCCCTGTCACTGATGTGGATAGAATTAAGGTGCTCTGCAAAGAGATTTCCCGGTCTTCCCCAGTGTCACTGATGTAGAGAAGGCCACAAAGGGAGCACCAGATGCAGTAATTCACTCTTGCAGATACAGAAGTGAAGTGTTGCTACACTTGAAAGACCTGTTTGAGGCCCCGAACTGTGGTGATGGAGGAGGTGTTGGTGCAAGAGTGGCACCTCTTGTATCCATGGGGGAAGGTACCTGTGGTGCGATTGGTGGGAATGATGAGTGAACAAGGGAGTCATGGAGGGAATGGTCCCTACAGGAAGGCAGAGATGGGAGGACGGGGAAGATGTGTCTGGTATTGGTATCCTGTTATAAGTGCCAGAAGTTCCAGAGGAGAAAGTGTTGGATGCAGAGGCTGATGGGGTGGTAGGTAAGGATAAAGGGATTCCTATATTTGTTGTGTCTAGTGGCAGAGGGGGCCAGGGCAGATGAACATGAAATGGAGGAGATTCAGGTGAGAGCTGAGTTGATGGTGATGGAGGGGAAGCCACATTTCTGGAAGAAGGCAGACACTTCAGAAGATCTGTTCAGGAAGATTTCATCTTGGAATCAGATGTGGCAAAAATGTAGAAATTGTGAAAAGAGAATAGAATCCTTGCAGGGGACTGGATGTGAGGAAATGTAGTTGAGGAAGTTGTGGGATTTGGTGGGTTTTTTAAATATGTTGGTGGAAAGTTTGTCCTCCAAGATGGAGACAGAAAGGGGAGAATATTGTCAGAGATGGACCAGGTGAGTTTGAGATTGGGGCGGAGCTGGTAACAGCGTGAATTAAGTTGATAAACTCATCACGAGTACATAACGTAGCCCTGATGTAGATGTCAATGTAGTGAAGGAAGAGTTGAACGGGAGCATGGATTGTTCCACAAAGCCCACAAACAGGCAGGTGTAGCTGGGAACCATGAAGGTACCCATGGTTACTCCTTTGATTTGAAGGAAGTGAGATGAGTCAAAGGAGAAGTTGTTTAGAGTGAGGACAAGTTCTGCCAGGTGGAGGAGGGTGGTGGTAGAGGGTGACAATTTGGGCCTCTTGTCCAGAAAGAAGCAAAGTGCTTTAAGACCTTCTATATGGGGGATTGAGGCATAAAGGTAATAGACATCCATAGTAAAAATAAAGCAGTCCAGTTCAGGGATTTTGAAATTAGAAGAGATTAAGTGCATGTGAGGCATCAAAGATGTAAGTGGGTAGGGTTTGGACCAAGAGAAGAAAGATAGAGTCAAGTTAAGATGAAACTAGCTTGATGGGGGAAGAGCAAGCAGAAACATTGGGTCTACCAAGATGGTTGGATTTATGCATCTTGGGTAAAAGGTAGAACTGGACAATGAGGGAATGGGAAACAATGAGATTGGAACCATGGGAGGGAGGTGACCAGTGCGATGAGGTTGGAGGTGGTGGCTTGATGAGCTGTGGTGGGGTCCTGTGGAAGTTGTAACTAGGAGGAGGTGTCTGAGAACTGTTGTTTGGCCTCAGCAACGTAGACGTCAGTTTTCCAGACCACAACAGCACCATGCTTGTCTGTGGGTTTGATGATGAGGTTGGGATAGTTGCGGAGAGAGTGGAAGGCAGTGTTCGGAAGAGGTGAAATTAGAATAAGCGAGGGGATGGTAAGGTCAGAGAAGGGAGGGGGAGGAGGGTACGGGGTCATTAGAGAGAAGGGGAGATGAGGGGGTGTGAGGGTTAGGGGGTTGGGAAGAAGATGGGAGTTTAGTGGGGTAGACTAGGGAAAGGTATAGAGGGATAGGAAAGTGTAAAGGGCAATAGGGGGGATAATATGCCAATGGGATCCAGCAGTGAAGTCGGGATCATGGTAGGCAACTACGTCATTGGGAGACATGTGGTGAGAGTTGGCGTCAGAAGCTTCAGCCCAAGGGCAGCCAGGGCAGGTGAGAACCATGTGAGATTATCAGGGAACTCTGATAAGTGGGTGGCCGAGGCACTGAACTCTCTGACAGATGGGACCTGGATTAGAGTTGGTGACCAATGCATTAGTATCTCCGGTAGTCAGGTGGCCGGGACTGTGATGGGAACCCGTGTAAAGGTTTGTAGAGGCTGCAGTCTCTAGGGAGGTGAGCTTGCGATCGGTGATGGAGCTCAGGTGGGTGTAGAGCTGGCAGTTGAATGTGTGAATCTGGTGGCAGATGGAGTACAGAAGGGGTTCGCTACAGGCCAAGGCCAGCGAGGTTCAGAGCTGTAGCAGTGCAAGGGCAAGTTGCCGTTGATATCTCTGCATCAAGGTGAGGGTGGTGCATGTAGGAGTCATCGGGAGCAGCAGAGAGAGCAGCAATCAATGCTATGCAAGTACCTAAAATCATTTTCTTTTAAAAATATTTTTATTCATTTTATAGATTTAAAAAAACCAAGGCAGTACGAATCAAAATATTACATTGCATAATAATACAGCAAAATTAAATATAATATACAAAGATAAAAAAAGAAAAAAAATCAAAAATCAAATGTTAATCAAAACTCTATCCCCTGACAATGATGAATGGCAGAAAGAAACAACAATAAACTTCACTCCTAAAAGTGAAATGAAAAAAAGACAACAAAACTCAGATTATAAAATATATCTAAAGAATGTGATAATAATTTAAAAATAGTCCCCACCACATTTGGATTCTTATGTTAGAATTATTAATTGAATATCAAATCTTTTCTAAACTTAAGCAAAGCATAATATCTTCCACCACTGAGCATGCGTAGGCGGGCGGGATGGGACCCTTCCACCTAAGTAGTACAGCATGTCTAGCCAAAAGAGAAGTAAAAGACAAGATGCAACATTTATTTGGAGTCATCAAAATATTATTGTCTACCATTGTACAGAAAAGAGCTACCAAAGGATTCAGTTCTAACTTTATATCCAAGATTAAAGATAACGTTTGGTAAACCTCCTTCCTGTATTTGTTGCGTCTAGTGGTGGAGGGGGTGCAATGCTCAGACAGGATCAAAACATGTGAATTAAAGAGGCCTCATCTCTCTTGCATTTATAACAAGTTTACCTCTGGATAGATATGAGATAATTTGGCTTTGTAAATATGGGCCCTGTGTACAACTTAAAATTGTAATAAACAATGGCGGGCACATAATGGCGTAATATTGACTAACTTAAAAACTGAATCCGATATGGACACATTTAAATCTTGTTCTCAAGCATTTTTAATTTTAAGTATCAGGGCATACCTTAGTCAGCTATTTCATTATAAATAAAGGATATCACACCTTTACGCAAAGGTGAATCCACAACATTTGCATCTGATGCCTTAGGAAAACCAGGTATTTGAGATCGAAGAAAATCCCCAATTTGCAAATATCTAAAATAAATGAGTATTCAGTAAATTGTACTTCTCAGAGAATTGTTGAAATGATGGAAAACTATTATATAAAAACAAAATCTCTGAAACACTCAACACACTTTCTGTGCCAAATCTGAATAGCAGAATCTTGCAAAGCTGGTTGAAAAGATGATTGAATAAAATCAGACTTGAAAGAAACAAACATGAAATTCAAAATGCTTCCGGAACTGAGCCCATACTCTCACAGAGTATCTGACAACTGGATTATCAATTGACTTATCTAAAGAAAAAGGGGGTGAGGATCCAAGAAGCACTGAAATAGAATTATTTTTTAGCAAAGTTAAGCTTCATTCTAACCCATGCGAGGCAGTTAACTTGGTTATGAAAATATAACCAAAATGTGAGGACATGTATATTGACCACCCAATAATAAAACCTAAAGTTAGGTAGTGCCATGCCTCCATTCTTTTTTGATTTCTGTAAATGAGCTTTATTTAGATGAAGGCACTTACCCTTCTAAATATAGAATGATATTTAAGAATAAAAAAAATTGATATAGATTGAAAAAGGTCTAAAAATTTAGGTAGAATACTCATTTTAATAGAATTAATACAGCCAACCAAAGATGTAGACGGGAAGGTCAATGCATGAAATATTGTTTCACATGCTTTAATAAGAAAATTTTATTTGAAAATATGTTTATGATTTTCAGTAACTATAGCCCCTTTCACACTTGCAAGTGATCCTAAGAATTAACTGCCAATTGGCCTTTAAAATACCTAGTATGAATGCAAAATCAGCTCCATGCTGGCATCAGATGACATCATCTCACGCCGGGGATTGACGGCCTTGGCCGCAGTACAATCCCTGGTGTCTGCAGACGCCGGCGATGCAATCAGGCAAGTGTAAAACGGGTTTTTACATTGTGGGATTTAAATGATCCAAGTTTTTGCGTGAGTGCAGGAATGTGAAGGAAGAAAAGAAAAAATTGAAGGTATAAACTTTATCATAGGAAAGTCACAATGGGGGGGGGAGGAGAGAGGAAACAAATAGCAATAAGTAGCAATAGTGGACAATTTTTAAACAGCATGAGAAAATTGGTAGTGATATAGCGCACAATTTATGAAGGCATTGGGAAAAAAACAATGGCAGACCTGACTTCCCAGAATGCCATGCAGCAGAGAAACCCCTCTATGAATGCTCCATGCATGCAGCCGGGCTTACAGCCCTTTCTCTGCCACATGGAATTCTGGGATGGCAGGTCCGCCATCGCTTTTTTCCACGTTATTTATAAATTGTACTCGATAGTGCTACCAACTTTCCCACACTATATAAATTGTGCACTAGAGCTCTACAAACTTTACCACCCTGTTTAAAAATTGTCTGCTATTGTTATTTATCTTTCCCATGGTCCCTTATAAATGTTTATATAGGTCGGCACAACAACACCAGGGACTGAAGGGATCATACTGTGCTGTACATAAAGCTTAATTATGTTATAACTATGCATGATTAATTTTTTTCAAATATAAGATTATAATACATTGATCAGGATTTAGGGCAGGTCCGCCATCACTTGATGCATCATGACATCCGAGGGATGGCTCCTTAGAAGTCTGAAACCATTCAGTGTCCCAGTTAGGAGTGGTCAAGTGTGAAAAGCCAAACCCCCATTCCTATCCCAGGACAATGAATGGCCAATTTAGTGGGAAGCAAGTGTGAAAGGGGCTTATGATACAGATAAATTCATTGATTTCTCACAATCTTTAAAGGAGAACTAGTATACACTGAAGCAGATGCATTCAAAGGAATAAGTTAACTTTTATGTAAATTTAAGTTACATAAAATTGACTAAGCTGAGAATAATGACAACATATGGGGAAAGCAGGTATCAGGTTCTGATATGTAAAGTAAAAGAGACTTTATGTTCAATCCCCTTCCTCCAAATCCTAAAAAAAAATTCAACACTCCCAAAATGCAATCGCTAATGGCTCTATAACCACATCAAGAAGAAGTGTACTTAGGGGCCTTGGTGGGTATCCGTACCTGAAATCCTTGCATGGCCAAACTGGGAGGCATGGAATCAGAGATGGAAACCAGGAAGCAGAAGATGGCTGTGGAGGCAAGTAGCAAGGAAGGCAATATGGCTGTGGAAGTGAGTACATGGTCTTGGAGCTTGAGAGCAGCAGGGATTACAGATGGAGAGAAGCAAAAGATAATCCCACAGAACACCCTTTGGAGAGTAAAGGAGAACTTCTTCAGGGTAGCCATTCCTTGAAGCTATTTCACAGAGTTTTTCAGTAAATTTAAATTTAGAGAGAAACAGGCCATTTCAGCCCACAAGCCCATGCCATCCATTTACACCCAATTAATATACAACTTCGGTATGTTTTTGAACAGATGGAGAAACTAGAGCCCCCGAGAAACACCCATGCAGATATGGGGAGAACATACAAACTCCTTACAGACAGCATGAGATTCAAACTCATGTCCTGATTGCTGGTGCTGTAACTGTGTTGCACTAACCGGTACACTAACAATGCCACCAGTAGTCAGAAGTAAAACACAAAAGTCTGCAGACAACGTGGTTGAAGTAAAAACACACTGCTGGTCAAACAGTCTCCTTAATAGGGCAAAGATAAAGATACATAACGAACATTTCGGGCTTGAGTCCTTCATCAAGGTATCGAAAAATGTCAGCAGGTGACTGAATAGAATGGTAAAGGGGGGAGAACCATGGTCCTAAAGGCAGTAGATAATAAGTGGAGAAGGGAGGGAGGGCACAGCAGCAAGCAGGGGGAGAATGGATGGCTAGGTGAATAGAGAGGGAAGGGGGCAGAGAGCTGACAGAAAGAAGAAGGGGAAGGGAATGGAGGGAGAATGGAAAGTAAGTCGGCAGAAACCAGAGAAGTTGATATTAATGCCATCCGGCTGGAGAGTGCCCAGATCGAACATCAGGTGTTGTTCCTCCAATTTATGGGTGGTCTTGGTGGGTTGCAACATGAGACCATAGACAGTGAGTTTCCTTTGTACTATTGTTCAGTCTCTCTCCATGAATATAATAAAGTTAATCATATTCATGCTAAACCTATTATATAAATAGGTCAGATTTCAAGAGAGTAATTTTTGTCATACGTTGCATGGCATATTAGATCTCATTTCAATATTTTTCTGCAGCTATAAGGATGTAATTTTCCAGGAGTGTCATGAGTGAGAAATTTGTCTATCATTTTTGGTAATGGTGATAATGAAGGAAGATTTCTGGAAGGTAACAACTATCCAGATGCCAACATATCAAACTATATTATGGTCCTTGCCCACTTAGAATGCATTGAAATTCCTTTCAATCAGGTTGCTAAGGACCCAAAGAAGAAAGACTTTTGTCAGAACATGATGTCATAGATGAAATATAATGTTCCAAGATTTATCTTCTTCAAACAGCTAAAGTTTAACTGTTAAACCAGTAAGGAAAGATACAATCGCATTTCAAACTTAAATGTTTTTAAACTTAACTGAAATTTAGCTGTAAGTTTATATGGAAGTTGTAAGTTCTAAAAGTGCATAAACCACCTAAACTAATAACGCTATTCTGAAGTGTGAAGGACAAAATGAGAAGTATTCCTGAGAAGAATTTGCTTTGTTTTAAAGAAAAATATTTTTTTTAAACTTTAGAAAAGAATGACTTGAATCAGACACTGACCAGATAAATAATGTCACATCAGGGAGTGCTGTGTGATGTGCTTTACAGAAACATGGTGAAACACGGACATTCTGGACACAGCGCTGCAGCCCAAGGGCTACACCCTCCATTGTGCTGACCAAACATTGACATCTGGGAAAACCAGGGGAAGCAGCATTTGTGTAATCATCAATTCAGCATGGTGCACAGATGTGATGGTCATGTCCCAGTCCCACTCCCCCAACCTGGAACAACTGGCGATCAAGTGTCTCCCATTCTCCCTGCCAAGGGAGTTCACTGCCATCATCCTGGTCGCAGTGTACATTCCATCAGGCTAACATCAGGCTGGCACTGGAGGGACAGCCCTGTGATTAACAGCTATGAGACAGCACATCCTGATGCTTTCCTGATTATGGTGGAGAATTTCAATCAGGCCAACCTGAGACTCTGACAAACTACCACCAACACGTCACTTGTGAGACTAAAGGAACCAACGCACCATGAAGAATGCATACCAAGCCATACCATGACTGTACTTCAGCAAGTCTAATCAACTAGCTGGACTCCTAATCCCAGTTTACAAGCAGAGGCTAAAGACTACAGCACTAGTGGTGAAAACAGGAAAAGTATGGTCGAGATAGGCAGAGGAGCATCTGCAGGATTGCTTTGAATTAGTGGACTGGAACATATTCAAGAACTTATCTATAGACTTGAATGAATATGCAACAAGTTTCAAGTCCTACATGGATGAGTGTGTGCACATACCAAGTACTCTCCAACCAGAAACTCTGGAGGAATCAGAGAATTTGCAACCTGCTGGGGGTGAGAACAATGGTGTTTAAAGCTTTACAAGAAGTCCAGGTACGATATGTGGAAGACCATCACTGAAATAAAGTGGCAATTCTGGTGGAAGCTAGAGGCAGAGGCAGATACATACAAGCTATGGCAGGGAATGTAGGCCATTACAGCCTACAAAGTGAGGGTGAACAATATAGATGGCTGTAATGCTTCATTACTCAATGAGCTGAACACCCTCTTTATCCACTTTGAGAAGAAGAACCAAACAGTGCATACTAGAATCCCTGAAAAGGCTGAGGACCTTGTGATATTTGTTTCTGAGGGTGACATCAGAACATTATTCAAGAAGGTGAACTCTCGCAAGGCATCAGGCCCTGATGGAGTACCTGGCAGGGTACTGAAAATCTGCTGGAGTGTTCATGGACATTTTCAACCTCTCATTGCTGCAGTCAGAGGTTCCCACCTGCTTCAAAAGGGCATCAATCCACCTGGTACCCAAGAAGAGTAGTGTAAACTGCTTCAACAAAGTACTGCCCAGTAGCACTCACTTCTACTGTAATGAAGTGCTTTGAGTGGCTGGTCATGGCCAGAATTAACATGTGCCTAAAGAAAGATCTGGACCTAATGCAATTTGCCTATTATCACAATCGCTCCACTACAGATGCAATATCGCTGGCTCTCCACTCAGCTCTGGGTCACCTCGAAAACAACAATCCATATATACGGCTTCTCTTCATCAACTACAGCTTGGTATACAAAACCATTATTCCTCAGTGCTGGTCAAGAAGCTACAAAGTCTACACCTTTGCACCACCCCACCCCCCACAATTGGATCCTTGACTTTCTCATTGGAAGACAACAGCAGTATGAATTGGAAACAATGTCTCCTCCTCACTGATTATCAATACAGGTGCACCCCAAGGATGCATGCTTAGCCTATTGCTCTACTCATTATACACCCATCACTGTGTGGCCAGGCACAATTCCAATGCTATCTACAATTCTGCAGATGACACCACAGTTGTTGGATAAACACAAACGGCAATGAGGAAGCTCACAGGCGGGAGATAGATCAGCTCATTGAATGGTGTAACAACAACAACAACCTTGCACTCAATGTCACCAAAACCAAGGAGATAATTGTGGACTTCAGGAGGAAGTCAGGAGAACACAACCCAGTCCTCATTGAGGGTTCAGTAGTTGAGAGGGTCAAAACGTCAAATTTCTGGGTGTGAACATCCCTGAGTATGTCGATACAATCTCGAAGAAGGCTCTCCAGTGGCTATACTTAGTGAAATGTTTGAGAAGATTTGGTTTGCCACCGAAGAGTCTCAAAAAGGTCTACAGGAGAACATTCTGGCTAGTTACATCACTGATTGGTATGGAGGTGGCAACACTCAGGACAAGAAAAAAACTCTAGAGGATTGTTAAATTGGCCTGCGACATCATAGGTACCAGACTTCACTCCATTGAGGACCTCTACATGAGGCGGTGTCTTCAAAAAGCAGCATCTATCCTTAAAGACCCCCATCACCCAGGCTTGCCCTCTTCACTCTACTACCATCAGGAAAAAGGTTCAGGAGCCTAAAGACAAGCACTCAATAGCACAAGGACAGCTTCTTCCCCACTGCCATCAGACTCCTGAATAATCAGTGAACCAAAGACCCTGCCTTACTTTTCGTGCACTAATATTTAATTTTTTTTACATAGTAATGTTGTAAGATGGTTATGAGATGAATGATTGCACTGTAATGCTTCTGCAAAACTCCAAATTCATGGCAATAAATTTTCATTCTGAATTTTATCATGATTTGAATCCTCACAGGTCATGGAATCAAAACACCTGCTGATTTACCTGAAGATTTATAAATACAATAGACAATAGGAGCTGGAGTAGGCCATTTGGCCCGTCGGGCCAGCACCGCCATTTTAGATCATGGCTGATCATTACCATCAGTACCCCTTTCCAGCCTTATCCCCATAACCCTTAACTCCGTTACCCACAAGAGTCTTATCTAACTCTCTTTTGAACATAGTCAGCGAATCCGCCTCTACCACCCTCTGTGGCAGAGCATTCCACAGATTCACACTTCTCTGGGTAAAAAAATGCTTTCTCATCTCCGTCCTAAAGGGCCTACCCTGTATTCTTAAACTATGCCCTCTAGTCCTCGTCTCCCCCATCATTGGGAACAAGTAATCAGACTTCACCTTGTCTATCCCCCTGATGATTTTGTATACCTCAATCATGTCCCCCCTCATCCTTCTAAACTCCAATGGATACAAGTCCAGTTTTTCTAGCCTTGCTGCATATGACAACCCTGCCATCCCTGGAACTAACCTTGTAAATCTGCGCTGCACACCCTCTATAGCTAGTATGTCCTTCCTCAAGTTTGGAGACCAGAACTGGACGCAATACTCCAGGTGGGGTCTCACCAGGGCCCTGTATAACTGCAGAAGGGCGTCTCTGTTCCTATACTCCAATCCCCTCTTTATGAAAGCCAACATTCCATTTGCCTTCTTCACAGCTTTCTGAACCTGCATGCTAGCCTTCAGTGACCGGTGAACAAGTACACCCAGATCCATTTGCACTTCCCCACTCCCTAGCTTGTCTCCATTTAAATAATACTCAGCTTTCCTATTACTTCCCCCAAAATGAATAACCTCACATTTGTTCACATTGAAATTCATCTTCCATTTAGCCGCCCACTCCTCCAGCCTGTCCAAGTCCCTCTGCATTTTCCTTACATCCTCCTCACACCCCACACTGCCACCCAGTTTAGTGTCATCTGCAAATTTGATCATGTTATTTATAATCCCCTCATCCAAATCATTAACATAAATTACAAACAACTGAGGACCCAACACCGATCCCTGGGGCACTCCACTCGTCACATCCTGCCATTCTGAAAAAGACCCATTTACTCCAACCCTTTGTTTCCTATCTCTTAACCAATTTCCTATCCATGTCAGCACCTTACCTCTAATACCATGCTCCCTGATCTTGCCCACTAGACTCCCGTGCGGTACCTTATCAAAGGCCTTCTGGAAGTCCAAATACACCACATCCACTGGCTCTCCCGAGTCCACCCTCTTTGTAACATCCTCAAAAAATTCCAGAAGGTTAGTCAAGCATGACTTACCCTTAAGGAATCCATGCTGACTAGCCCTTATACTATTATTACTGACTAAGTGTTCTGCTATTTCTCCTTTTATGATGGACTCCAATATCTTCCCCATCACTGATGTCAGGCTAACCGGTCTATAATTTCCCGTTTTCTCCCTCCCTCCTTTCTTAAAAAGCGGCACCACATCAGCCACTCTCCAATCCTCAGGGACCTCCCCGGAATCTATGGAACTTTGGAAAATGTCGACCAGTGCCTCCACAATTTCCATAGCCACCTCTTTAAGCACCCTAGAATGCAGCCCATCAGGCCCTGGGGATTTATCAGCCCTCAGTCCCAACAATTTACTCATAACCTCCTGCTTCTGGATCCGGATATCCATTAGATCCCCTACCTCCCCAGTAAAGTTCCCCAAGTCTCTTGGTACCGCATGACCACTACCCCCTAACTGACTATAACCTATATCCTCCTTGGTGAAGACAGTTGCAAAGTATTTGTTAAATTCCTCTGCCATCTCCTTGTTTCCGGTAATAGTTTCACCCTTGCCCATTTTCAAAGGGCCAATTTTAGACCGAACCAATTTCTTCCTCTTCACATACTTAAAAAAGCTTTTGCTATCCTCCGCAATATTATCTGCTAATTTCCTCTCATACTTCATTTTCCCGTTTCTTAGTTACCCTCTGATGTTCTTTGAAGGTTTCCCAATCCTCTAATTTCCCACTCCGCTTCGCTATCTTATAATTACTCCCTTTGGACTTGATAATGCACTTGATTTCCTTAGTTAGCCAGGGCTGCCATTTGCATCTCCTAGAGCCTTTCCTCCACTTTGGAATAAATTTGTCCTGAACCCTGTGAAAAATGTCCATAAAAACCTGCCATTTTTCCCCAGTTGTCCTCCCAGCTAGTGTATCTTCCCATTTTATTTTGGATAGCTCCTCCCTCATAGCTGCAAAATTCCCTTTATTTAACTGAAGTACAGATGCTTCCGACTTCCTTTCCATTTCCCTTTCTAATTGCAGCTTAAAAGTAACCATACCATGGTCACTATTCCCTAATGGCTCCCCTACATCAAGGTCATTTATTAAGTCTGCGTCGCTGCACAGCACCCAGTCCAGAATCGACTTCCCCCTGGTAGGTTCCTCCACTAGCTGTTCCAAGAAAGTATCTCGTAGACATTCTATAAATTCACTCTCTTGTGTTCCTGCCCCCGTCTGATTATCCCAGTCCACCTTCATGTTGAAGTCCCCCATAACTACCGTATTGCTACCACTTTGACATGCTACTACCGATATCTGAGCTACTTTTCGGAGGCCTGTAAATGACCCCCATTATATTCCTCTTGCCCTTGCAATTTCTTAATTCAATCCAAACAGATGCTACCTCACCTGTTACAATGTCCTTCCTTTCAAACGCCTGAATCTCATTTCTTACCAACAGAGCTACCCCACCTCCTCTTCTTAATTTTCTGTCCTTTCTAAAGGATGTGTACCCTGGAACATTTATTTCCCAATCCTGCCCTTCCCGCAGCCATGTCTCCGTTATTCCGACAATGTCATAACCTCCCATTGCCATTTGCGCCTCAAGCTCATCCATTTTATTCCTTACACTCCTTGCATTCATACACAATACCTTGATGCCATACCTCCTTTCTCCCTCCACCTTGGTTCTTGGTGCATTCGTTCTTATTCTCCTATCACTTTTAGCTCCCTTATTCCTTATTGTTTCACCGTCTATCGGAACCACCCCTATATTCTCTCTCCTATCTACTTCCCTATCAGTCCTGTTCCCTTCCCCCTGCCAAATTAGTTTAAATCAACTCCGACAGCTTTATTAAACCTAACTGCCAGTATATTGGCCCCCTTCGCATTCAGGTGTAAACCATCCCTCCTGTATAGGTCCCGTCTTCCCCAGAAGAGATCCCAATGGTCAATGAACCTGAATCCCTGCACTCTGCACCATTCCCTCAGCCACACGTTTAACCTCTTGATTTTATTATTCTTGCCCCCACCCTCGCACAGTACAGGAAGCAGCCCCGAGATTACAATCCTGGAGGTCCTGCTTCTCAACGTCCTTCCGAGCTCACGGTAGTCTCTCTTCAGGATCTCCTCCTTCAATCTATCTACGTCATTTGTGCCCACGTGTATCAGGACCTCTGGGCGGTCTCCTCCCCCCCCCCCCAGGATACTGTGAACCCTATCCGAGACGTCACGTACCCTGGCTCCTGGGAGGCAACACACCACACGGGAACACTTGTCAGGTTCGCAGAATCTTCTGTCCGTTCCCCTAACGATGGAGTCCCCAATGACCACCTTGTTCCCCTTCTTCTCCTTCCGTACCACTGTCTCCTTTGGCGCTACCTCTGGCAGGTTATCTTCCCCTACTTCATCCAATACTGTATATTCGTTGCTAAGATCTGTAGCCACTGGGGTGCTCTCCACAGAGCTAGCAACTTTTGCCCCACTCCTGACAGTAGTCCACTTTCCTGACCCCCCCAATCCAGGGGTAAGCACTTCCCTGAGTGTTGAATCAATAAATTCCTCGCTCTCTCTGATTAGCCTCAGATCATCTAGCTGCATCTCCATTTCTTTAATTTTTTTCCTAAATGCTTGTGTCTCATTACATCCCCTGCAGGTATGTCCTGTGGAAAAGTTTATGGTCTTGTCACCAACCTCCTCACACTCTCTGGTGAGCCTAAGGTCATCTAGTTGGAGCTCCAGTACCTCAACTCGGCCCTAAGGAACCCCACCTCCTTTCACCTGGCACAGATATGGTCTTTTGGGAGGGTGGAGGTCACCCATGGCTCCCACATCTGGCAACTTGAGCATAGCACCAACCCCATGGACATGGCTCAGCCTTTTAATGGTAGGGTACTCACAATGCACTTTACCTAGGAAGGTCTTTCTCTACGCCTGCTTTCGCCGAAGCCTGATGAGCCAAAGCCTGGAAGTCCCACTCCTTCGCTGGGCCACTCACGTGCTGGGCCTCTTATTTATCTGCCTTTTACCCAATTAACCCCGACACGCTCACCTGCCCGGCCTCCCGACCAATGGCCGCCTCCAACGCCGACTCCTCCCCTCAGGCCCTGGTAAGAGACTTTTTTTTAAAAGTTTTCCTACCTGTCCCCGACTCTTTTCTTTTCTGTCTTCTGTCCTCTCCTCTCCCGACTTTTCGGGATGGAAGTCATGTAACTTTCTCTTATTTTGTTCACAATTACATTTGCTGTGAAAGCTACAATAAATTACGAAGTTTCAAGGAAATATTGTGAGAAGTTAAAAGTAAAATTAAATTCTTTACAGAGCTTTGATTTATTATTGATTTATTTAATGCAAAACTGAGCTTCTCCAAGTATTCAACATGTGCAACTGTTCCCTCATATTCTTCATTGGAAGGAACATTGTTGAATTGATACTGCGTGAAAGCTGACTGGAGTTGTAGAATCGTGTTATCTTGTTCTGCAATCTAAGTACTAATACATTAATATGAGGTATATTTGGAAGGAAAATCGTGAGGTTTTCCGCAATTATAACATTTCCTGTAAATAATATAATTATTTCCTGCTATGCTTCTTTGCAAACCATTTCAATCAGTCCTGATATCCTAAAAAGGAATACCTATTACTGTCCCCAGGAGCCTTTGCAGCACTTTCAATAATGGTGAAAGGCAACAAACCCTGCTCAATATCTTACTACCTCGATATCTTCCTCTTGTTTTTATACTTTTCTGGAATTCTGAAGCTCTCACATCCCAAGACTATAAGTGGAACACTTTTCACATTCTTAATATTTCACTTTCACCTGAGGTGAGCAGCCCCTGCCACTAGTCACAGCTGTGAACTTCATACACACTCGTATATCATCCCTGACCCAATACTACCCATTACACCATCCCTTCTCTACCAACACACAGAAGAGAGCTAACTACATAAATTAGTAAATGCCCCAAAATGCTGGAGGAACTCAGCTGGTCCATTCAGCATCGAGAGTCTAATAGAGGAGGCATCCAAACCAACAAAAAGGTGTTAATTAGATGTGATAAAGGTCTAGGTGGAATTTATCATGTCTTTGCGAAATGAGACAGGCTTTGTTGCTTTGGATTCCGCCCCCATGCACCATTTGTTCTCCCTCCAGTCATGAGAGCTTTTATCCACATTATAATTTTATTTGCTTACTCCCTAAACGATGGAAGCGCTACTCAAGTCTGGTATCCTATTGATAGACCCTCTGTCTCCAGATGCAGCTGAGGAGTTCACATACCCATTAGACTGCTTCCAGGCCTACCTGAACCCAACCAGAAACATCTTCCACACCAATGAATTCAGGAGGTCTGCACTTGTTTCGAGGGTAGGAACAAAAAGATATGCAGTCATCAGGGACTGCTCTACATATGACGCTTCCATCAAGGCTTTGAAGGCTTGGTACCGGAAGTCACAAAATGAGGTCCAAGGAAGGCACCAACTCACTCTATGTCTCCAACGGCCAGGAGAGACCATCGATGACTACCTACTTGATCTGTGGACACTTACCAAGAAGTGCAGGTATGAACCGGCTATGGACTGTGTTTGTGAGAAAGAACAGATCCGGGACACTCTAGTCGCAGGGGTCCACTCCCCTCCATAAATGGGATCACTTTCTTCCTCTCTATCACTGATGGGTACTCTTCCTTCCCATTCACCATTCTATGTTCATACATATCCACTTTGTCAGTTATAAAGGCCCTAGATTCCATTTTAGTCCTGTTCAGGTATCCCAGCTATATTCATAGCAACCGGGGCTTATCCTTCATGAGTTATGAGCTAAGTCAGTACCTACTCTTAAACTGACCCTGAAGTCAAAAGGCCTTCCAGACTCATGCTAGCAGAAAGTCCTCCCTATGGCGCTCCATTCCATCTGGTTGCTACTATGTGCTGCAACCATTGCTACTTCTCACAAGCTCCTATTCAATTTCGAAAGAAGGTCAGCATCAGGAACTACACTCTCAACCTGACTCACCAGGAAGCACGGGAGGAGAAGCAAGACTGAACCTCTGGTGGAAAGGGTGAAACTGCTCCATGCCAATCCCACGTGCCCCTATGTGGAGTACCTGGATGGCAAGGAGGACACCATCTCCATCAGGGACCCGGCATCTGCCAGAACAAAGGGTTGCCTCAAGTGCCCTGCAAGCCACGGAGCTCATACTCGCTAACCCCAGTCAGGGCCTCAGGGATCTGGTTCAGGAGGAAAGTGCATCCTCCTCCATCATTGAGCCAGAGACTCACAAGGACCAGGAGACCCAAGGAACCCAAGGCCCCCTGGTGCTAAGACACTCCTCTTGGATCTCCAGACTCCTAGACCACTTTAATCTGTAAATTTGTAAATAACTGTATATTTTTCAATTTTTTTCTGAACCCATGTTCTCGGTCTTCATTCATAGACCCTAAATTCTACAGGAAGGGGTGAATGCAGTGAACTAAGATTCATTGGAATTCACTGCCTCCCAGCTCATCTGCTCAACTATAACCCCGGTTTCCCGCCTAAACCCAGAACCCTTCCGAAGACTACTGTGAAACCCTATCATAGTTATATGCTAATAGGAGCATTTGTTCTCTCTCCAGTCGTGAGAGCTTTTATTTGCACTACACCCCACTGTTTGAATTCTGAGACTTTCTGTTATATCCTGCTTCTGCCTTTTCTGATTTTTCCTCGACGAAGGGCTCAGGCCTGAATCATCTTCAAAAAGATCCTAGATGCTGAATAAACCAGCTGAGTTCCTCCATCATTTCAGTGTTTTTACTACAATCATAGTGTGCAGCCTATCATGTTTCTCTAGCTACATAAATTCTTCTTCTTACCATTTCAGGTGGCTCATACATCAGAAGTGTAAAATAGGCTGATAAACCAACAGCCTGATTACATTGTAATTGGATATCTTTTCTCCTGTCATCAAATTATTATGAAAAGATTATCTATTTTGCATCCCAAATGTTCCTGTTATATGTCAGGTCAGCTGTTGACATTACCCAAGTGCCATTAAAGCTTGAAAGGGCACCATCAGGAGAATCATCAATAAAGGTAAACACTGGAATTTAATAGTGAATAGCTCCATTAGACTCAGAAGTAGTTGAAAATGGCTGCCTTAAAAGCAGTTCTAAATATTCCTCCCAACCCAACTCTCCCTATTTCTCTCCAAGTGTAGGAGATGCAACACCAGCCCCTGCATTTCACCCCCACTCCCCCAACATCCATTATTCTATAAGATCTCCTGTCTCCTTCCCCAATTTGTTCTATCTGCCATCATTCCTCGCTTGTCTGCTTATCAATTCTAGCTTCTCACCCTTTTGTATCTCCACGTTTCACCTTCTACCCTCTTTGAAAACTTCCACCCTCCCCTTTCACCATATGCAACCTCTTTTTGTGCCTGCCACTCATCTGCGGTAATCTCCCAACTCCATCGCCTTACCCACCCAAATCTCTCTGCTCATCACCCTCCTCTTCAACTGGTTCAACCTATTGCCTTCCAGCCTTTGCCTCTCCCATCCTTGCATCTTTATACTAGCTATCTTCCCTCCATTCTAAAGCAGGATCTGGACTCAAACATCAACCATTCCTTTGATCAAGGGTAGCTCCTGGGCCAACTGAAGCTCATTGTCCATTTTAAGTGGCCCAGGGTGAATTTTAAAAATAAAATAGAATATATTATGTTAGAATATAGTCTCAAATAATAAATTGCACTGTATGTACATTGCACTTCTTAGAATCAACACAAGATATTGCTGTCATTTTGAACAACTACTCAACCGACCATTTCAATGTTACTTATCGATGAAAATCAAAATGTTTACCTCAGTTGCTTAAACATGGCAGAACTGAAAAGATGGAAAATAGAAAGGGAGTGTCGAAAATTTCAAACAAAGTGGGAAACAAATACTTTTTCACAGAAGTCAAGGGGAAGTGTGTTTGATTTCTGTTAACTTTAATAGTCTATCTTTAGGAGCCTATCTACAGATTTACACATTGCATCATAATCATCAAGGTGGACACAGGCCAAGAACTGTATTCACTAAGAGTAGTGGAGGAATGTTGAAGATTGCCTTGATCTTTTCTTCTATTTTTATTTTGCACCCAGCTTTTCTATTTTGCATTGTTTTTTGAATGAGAGTTTTAAATAGTTTTATTGGACTCATTTAAATTAAATTTAAGAGCAGCAGGTAAAGAAATGTCTACTGCAATAAATGAGCACATCAATAAACTATTGTGTTAATTAGTTCAGTTTTGTATATAGTTATTTTTAAAGAAAATGAATTTTTAATGGAACAGGGGTTTTCTGGTCTAAAAACACAATTTTTCTTGCAGAGTACCTGCTTAAAAACTGTCAGGCTTAATATTGTTTGGCTTGTGACTCCTTTTAATTTTTTGTATGTGGTCCACAACCAAAAAAGTTTGGCAACCCCAGCTTTTGATGTTTCACGACACTTCCTCCAGCAGATTGCTTTTTTACTCCAGATTCCAGCATCTGCAGTTTCTTAACAAACCATAAATTATTCAGTTATGTATTGGGGCTTTGGTAACCTTATCCATCTCCATCTTATCAAATTATTTATAAATCTCTGCCACTACATAAATTAATTTGAAAAAGCTCCCAATCCCACTCATGCTGTTGCATAATTGATTTAATAATTCCTGTTGATCTTATTTTATTAATACATGTCAGCAAAGGGACAATATATTTCTTCCCTTTATTCAATTAATAAATTTTAATCCAGTCCTCTTGGGTTCAAGGTCTACTATTTTTATTTAACTAATATATTTTGTGGGAACTGTTTTAAAATTGTTCAATTACTGAAGTATAATTGGATTAAATGGCCACTATTTTTATTTAATTAATAAGTTTGGAAAAATATATTATAAATTGGCCACTGATTTTATTTCTTCTAAATCATTCCATTAAATATTCACTACTCCTGTGGATTACATCTGGGGAAATGATCCAAGCATTGAAGGAATTCATTTATCCTATCTTGCCTCAAACCCACTGACAATTATTTATCCAATTCACTCTTAGAAATTATAACAGAATAAACTTTTGTTAATTTTTCTAACAAATTGACCTGTAAATGTTGATTTGTTTCCTTTATCAATTACCATAAATCTATGTTGTGTTTTACCAGGCTTTCTGTCCATGACAAGTACTCATTTTCTCCATCAAAATATTTCATTACATTAAAAACTTCTGTCAATCTTTTTTGTTCAAAGTGTAAAATGTTCCAAAATCCTTTCAATGACTTCTTTTAGCTGGTTCTCCAAGGCCTTGTCATTCTTCTTAAAATTGCCAGAGCAGCTGAAGCCCAACCAATTTCATAAAAGATTTGCTGAAGTTTTTTCCTTTACTGCAGAAGCCTCTATTAATAAATCTAAAAATACAATTTTCCATTTCAACATCCTGTCACATTCAAATATTTAAGTACCTACACTGATCTCTGTGTTCAAGCATCCCAATTTAAAAGAAAAACAAATGCTAGAAGAACACATCTTCAAACAGCATCTGTGGTTGATGATTCAGGTCCAGAACCCATAACAAAACCCCAATATAAAGTTGGCTTAACTCTTGAATTAGGTTGCAATATTTGCAAGCCTCCACTCTCTGGCACTACGCCTGTGTCCAAAGAGAATTGGAAGATCGATGCCAAGGCTTCTGAAACTGTCATTTTCCAATAATCAACAATATTCCCTGAAATACTCCACTGCACCAGGTGATATTTTACTTTGAACACTGCCTATCTTTTAAGTATCACACTCGTCTCCACATCTAGGCTATCTTCTTCTCCACCTTGGTAGTTAAATCAATTCCATTTTTAGTGAAGACACATACAAACGAGTTATTCAGGAACCTGAGCAGTGTCTTTGGACATCACAATTTCCCCTTTCCAGCAAAAGATATACCCTGTATTTAGATATCATTTTATACTCTGCTATTTCGCACTTGCTGCCACTTTCCACGCTAAAAATAATTTAAGTAGAATGAACACAATATAACACTGAGCAAAAAAGGTATGTGGAATAAAGGGAAGAGAAAGGAAAATAAATAGCAAATAATAAATAGTGACAGTTGGCCAATAGTGCAAAAAATGTTTCTTAAAATTTTATTTTGTTGAATTTTTGAAAATTCTTTATGCATGAATTAAATGATCAAAGATTAAATGGTAAATGTACCAGGTTGGGGAGGGGAGATGATGCTCTAACTCCTACTGGATCATGTAGCTATTTATGACCTTGAAAATAGAGGGAGGTAGTGTTGTGTATTATCTAAACAACACTTGTTGGGGGAGTGTTTTATTCTATTTATATATAATTATCAATGTGGGGACATGTATTCTTTAATTGTAAATCTGTTTTCTTTTTTTCTATCTGGATGCCAGAGGAAGTACGCGCCAACATATTGGATATTGAGTAATGAAGTTGAGGGAGGAGGGTTTGCAGGTGGATGTGAAGGAAGTAACGGTTTATTAAGATGAGTAATACATTGAAATTTGTAAATTTTAATGTTAATGGGTTACCGTATTTTCACTCACATAACATCCACACACATATTACACACAGAAAATCATAATTGTGTTAAAATATTTTTGTATAATGCACACATACATATAACACGTGGGTGCAATGTTCTAAATTCCTACTGGCAAAAATAACTTGCATTTAAATGGGACATGAGACAAAACACATACCAGTATCTGCCACAGTTAATCTCCCGCAATTAACACCCAATCAACTTACCGCAGAGGTGTCAATCGCCCACTATACATATATATATATAATATGATATCCTACGGCAATACATTAACAAGCTTTGGAGAGGAATCAATTAAATAGATCAAAGACAGGCTTCAGAATTAAGCAGGATTTTCATTATGTCTCAAATCAAAGGCACTTGATGTGTTAAATCTCCTCTCTCAGGAATGGGTCTGGGCAATTAATATTGATAAGGTGCAGTGGCCTACCCAGAATGTTCTGTTTATAGGAATATCATGCCATATTCCCAAGATCAAAATTTTCCCACAGCCGCTATAAATTGTGCCCATTCTTTCATTGTTGCTATTATATTCTAATATTTACTATGATATTCCCACATTTGCTATAAAGTGCCGGCGTGTCTTTCGCACAGCCACTATTAATTGTGGGCATTCTTTCAATGCTACTATCATATTCCCACACCAGTTATAATTGCCAGTTTGACTTTCCCACACCCACTAATAATTGTGCACATTTTTTCAACATGTAAAAATATTCTCATATAGCATTCACATGCATATAACGTACAGGGAGATACCCACTTTGTAAAATATGCATGTAATGCATGCATTATATGTGCAAAAATATGGTAAATTAGCCAGAGATGAGGAAGAGAGTATTAACATATTTTAAGAAAATGGGAGCTGACTTAGCTTTTTTTGTAAGAAACTCATTTAATTGAAATTAAAAAGAGACTGGGTTGGGTATGTTGGAGCTTCTTCATTTAATTGTAAGACAAGAGACATGGCAATTTTGATGAAAATCTTCCAATTAAAATCCAAAATGTAGTAACAGATCCTGCAGGGAAATATGTGATGGTACATTGTCAAATATATTCAGAATTATGCACTCTTCTGAATTTATATGCACCAAATGTGGATGATATAAATTTTTTCAAGAAACATTTTTTAATTTAGCAGAGGCACATGAGAATATTTTAATAGGAGGAGATTTTAATTTGTGTTTAAGATTCACTCTTAGATAGATCTACTAGAGGAATGACAAGAATTAAAGCAGCAAAGACAACATTGGTATCAATGAGAGATATGAGGTTAATAGATAAGTGGAGGAAAATTATTCCTAGAGAAAGAGATTACTCTTTTTATTGAAATAGGCATGATTCTTATTCTAGAATTGATTTATTTTTATTTTCAGCACAAATACAAGGTATGATTTTAGAAGCAGAATATAAAGCAATAATTTTGTCTGATCATTCGCCTTTATTAATGACAATTGTAATGCCTGATAAAGAAAAATCAGTTTATAGATGGAGATTAAATTCATTATTATTAAAAAGAATGGATTACTTTGATTTTATTAGAAGACAAATTCAGTTGTGACACAAACTTGAACTCTGTGAATGATAAGTTTGTAACATAGGATGCTTTGAAAGCACATTTGAGAGGCCAAATTATGTTTTACTTCTAAAATTAATAAGGAGTATATGAAAGCAATAGATCAATTAGAACAAGAAATAATGGCTTTGGAAAAAGATCTTCAAAGGAGAAGTTCTTAAGATAAACATAGACAATAATTAATAAAAAACTTCAATTAATACATTACAAACTTACAGAACAGAAAAAGCAATTACAAGAACTAAACAGAAGTGTTACGCAAACAGTCACATAAGTATTTGTATGGCTATTAAAAGCAGAACAAGTTTCAAGAAAAAATAATGTAATGAAAATTATTCTAATGTTGTTAGTTATAAACCTCAAGAAATAAATGAATCTTTTTATTCTAAATTATAAGGGTCAGAGTCTTTAAAATATGATAATAAAATATATAGATATTTATCGAGACTGAGTATGGAAGAACAAGCAGAATTGAGTGTAACCTTCTTCCCTAAATTGATCATATAAACCTTGTCGAGGTCCTGTGTGTTGGAAGCAATCCATGAAGCTATCTTTCTTTTCTTTACTTCATATTATTACATATCCATTTATAAATACATTTGTTTAGGAGTGGGAGTTTTAGGGAGGGAGGGTATGGGAGGGAAGGAGAAGGGTTATAATAATCATGTAATGATTGAAACTCTCTTAAATTTAAATTCTTATTGTTTTATATAATTGTTTATTAATTGCATGTATGGGCATTTTTAATAACATATTTTTTAAAATATCTGAGGTGTAGAGATCTTTTGTTGACTTGTCATATTTTATGTTTTGGGTGATACAAGGAGCTTCAAGATTCTGATAGCTGGTGGGATAAAAATGTAAACTCTTCTTGAACCTTGAGGTGCCATATTTCATACTTCTGTCTGAAGGTACCAGTGAGATTATTGCATGTTGAGGTGTGAAGGATGTTCTTTATGATATAGGCTGCCTTTTGAGTTGTGAGAGGAGGGGGTTGGGAAGGATAGGGTGATTGGGACCAGATTTAGTTGCATTATGCTGGCAATCATATACTGTATAACTTGAATGTGACATGGGAACCACTGAAGTATGCCACATGTGGGAGGAGAATTAATTTGAAGCTTTTCTAATGTTGGATTGGAGAGCTTGCTGTAAGAGGTGGAAATGAGAGATGGCCTGTATCATTGAGTTTGAGGAGGTCCTCCAAGTATCTATGTCAACACAGTCCAAAAATCATCAAAAATTGATTTTACAAAGATAAACCCCAAACCCACCCACCCACCTCCCTTGTGGGGAGCCAAAAATATAAATTATATATATAAAAAAATTATAAATGTTAAAACAATTCAAAGTATATCTAAATGCATATATTTCAAATACGGAGACCATTTGCTAACAAAAATGGAATAATTATCATGTAAATTATGTAATTTTTTTCCATAACAATACAAGTTTTCAATTCATTGTGCCAACTAGTATATTAATACATTGTCTTTCCAAGTACTCACAACAAATTTACTCGCTACTGATAACACCAAACGTACAAAAGCAATTTGAATTTTATCTAAACTTAATCCCCTCAATGAAATCAAATTACCCAACAAAAAAATCGTTGGGTCTAATGGTAATGTAAAGTTATACAATTTTTCCAAAACTACTTTAATTCCTTGCCATAATGGTTGAACTTTAACACAAGTCCAAACAGCATGTAAAAAAGTTCCAATACATGAATCACATCAAAAACATAAGTCTGAATTACTAAACCCATATTTATTCAGTTTCTCCAGAGTCAAATATAATTGATGTAAAAAATTATAATTAACTATTCCATATCTTACATTTGTCAATTTGTCCTGACACATATCTGCCCAATCATATTCAGGAAAAATAAACACTAAATCACTCTCCCATTTAAATTTAGATTTTTCCCAATCCGGTTTATCCATATTATCTTGTAACAAATTATAGATAACCGAAATATAACCCTTCTTTGGTACAGATGAAATCTTAACAAAGTAGGTAAATTCATCTTTCCACCATTATTATCCTTTACCAAGGCTCTAAGTTGGTAATACACAAAGAATTTACAAATATATCAAATCTCTCTCTCAATTCATTAAAAGAAAGAAATTGTCCCTCTTCAAAACAATCCTGTATTGTCTTTATACCCTTAACATCCCAACACTTTAAATAATTATTAAACATTGAAAAAGGAATAAGCTGATTATTATACAATGGAGTTAAAATTGATCATTTATCTTTTGATCCGAAAACCATTTAAAAAAAAATCCACATCTTTAACATATGTTTCAATACCAGCATATTATATTCCCGTAGCAAATTAAAGTTCCAACAAAATATAAATTCATGTACCTCGACCTCAGAAATATATGCCATTTCCACCTTAGCCTAGCTAGGAGGATAATCTAGATCCATCAACCTGCTAATAAACTTCAACTGGGCCACTTCATAATAATTTTCAAAATGTGGTAACTGAAGTCCACCTAACACATATTTCCATGTAAGTTTATACAATGCCACTCGAGCTAATTTACCTTTCCATAAAAACTCCTGCATTACCTTATTTAAATCCAGAAAAAAAACTTTTGAAAGTAAACAAGGTATTGACTGAAATAAATATTGAATTCAGGGAAAAATATTCATTTTAATACAATTGACCCTACCAATCAAAGTTAATGGAAGATCTTTCCACTTAATCAAATCTGCTTTAATCCATTTTAATATAGGCACATAATTTAACTGATACAATGATTGATAATTAATATCTACACACACACCTAAATATTTAATTTTATTTGTCCACCTTAATTTTGTAATAATTTTAAATTCTGAATAATCTCCTATTCCAACTGGTAAAATTTAACTTTTATCCCAGTTAACTTTATATCCTGATAATTCTCAAAATTTCGACAAACACCCTTGAAACTGATTCAACGACTGTTCTAGTTCTGTCAAATATATCAGTACATCATCTGCAAATAAATTAATCTTATATTCTTCATTCATAGCTTTCATCCCTCTAATTTCATCATTTTGCCTAATAGTCTGAGCTAATGGTTCAATAGCCAATGCAAATAAGGTTGGTGACAATGGGCAGCCCTGCCGAGTTGAACGAGTCAACCTAAATGGTAAAGAAATCTGACCATTTGTCACCACCCTAGCAATTGGGTTCATATATAAAGCAATAGAAAGGGCTGAATTTAAACTTTTCTAACATTTTAAATAAAAAAATCACACTCAACCCTATCAAAAACATTTTCTGCATCTAGTGCAACCACCATAGGATGGTTAGGCTGCCTTTAGTATGCATTGACCAAAGTAATTAATCAAAGAATATTATCAAATGCATTTCTTTCTTAATAAAACCTGTTTGATCAGTATGTATCAGCTTAGGTAAGTACATAACAAGTCTATTAGCTAATACCTTGGCTATAATTTTATAATATACATTTAATAAAGAAATAGGTCTATTTGAAGACACTTTTAATGGACCTCTATCTTTTTTAGGAATAAAAGTTATTAAAGCAATTGAACAAGATTCCGGCAGCTTCTGTTCTTCAGTAACTTGTTTTAACACATCTCTAAATACACTAGATAAATCATCATCAAAATTTTTATAAAATTCCACAGGAAATTCATCGTCCCCTGGGGACTTTCCATTTTGCATTTCCTGTATAGCTTCCTTGATTTCAAAATCTGTAAATGGAGATTCCACTTCCTGAATATCTTTCTCATCTAATATCAGTAACCTCAATATAGATAAATAAGATCCAATAGAACCATTATCCTGCTTCCCCTGAGATGTATATAATTTTTGATAGAATGAATAAAACTGATCATTAATTTTCTGAGGCTTATAGGTAATTATTGAATTATTTTTAATAACATTAATAGTCTGAGATACCTGTTCAGCTTTGAATTGCCAAGCAAGTACCTTATGAGCTCTTTGTCCCAACTCATAATAACGTTGTTTAGCACCATTAATTAAACGATCAAACTGATAAGTTTGTAAAGTATTATAGCATAATTTCAATTTTGCTAATGCAGCTTTTTTGTCTTCAGTCACATCTTTCTGAAATCTTTCTCTAACTCAGCAATCTGATTTTCCAACATTAAACTTTCTGCCATAAATTGTTTCACTTTCGTAGAATAACTAATAACCTGTTCCCTCAAATAAGCTTTTAATGTGTCCCATACTACAGAATAACTATCCACAGAATTAATATTCTCAATCGAAAATAAAGAGATATGCTCTTTAACAAAAGTAACACACTCTGGTTTTTCAAATAACATTCCATAAAACTTCTATCTATATGACAAAAGTACCACTTCTGAAATTTCACAAGAAAAAAATAATAATGAATGGTCTGATAGAACTCTACTTTTATATTCAGTTCGTAGTACTCTACTCTGTAGGTGTGCTGATACCAAAAAAAAATCAATCCTAGAAAACAAATCATGTCGTGATGAATGAAAAGAAAAATCTTTCTCTGTAGGATTAACCTTTCTCCAAATATCTACCAGATTTAATTCTTTCATCAACACTTTGATCTGTATTGCTGTATTTTCCTTATACTCTTCAGGTTTCTGTCCAATAAAGGTTCCAAAACACAAATGAAATCTCCCCCAACTAAAATATTTTCATTAGCTTGAGTTAACAATAAAAAAGGTTCTGAAATAAACCACTCATCATCTACATTAGGTGCATAAAGATTAAGCAAAGTCCAAGATTTAGCAAAGATTTTACAATTCACCCATAAAACTCTACCTACATTTCCCAATGAAGATTCCAATTCAAATGATAAATTTTTATGAATCAAAATCACCACCACTCTTGCCTTAGAAGAAAAAAAACACATGTCCAACCCAATCTCTTTTCAATTTCAAATCTTCCCTTTCAGTCAAATGTGTTTCTTGTAAAAAGGCAAAATCAATTTTCATTTTTTAAATATAAGACATTACCCTCTCTCGCTTAATTGGATTATTTAATCCTTGAATATTAAAAATTGCAAAATTCAAAGTAGACAATTTTACTAACTACTAATATATTTACACTCTATAAAATAATGCTCCCCTTTAGAATTCTTCAAAAACATTTAAAAATCCACCCGTCGATAAACAACAAAATTTTAAAAAAATTTAAAAACCTCAAAAATATAAGAACCACCCAAAGGTAGTAACACCCTAAAAATCTGGGTGTGGTAAACCCACTAGTGGTAGATGACGATCAAAGCTTTCAGTGTTATCCACCCCCCCCCCCCAGGCAGATACATATTCATTATGTAATTAAGAACAATCAAATATTGTAAATATATTCAACCCAATGATTCCAAGCCCAATGATTGTTCTGGATCTTCAATTTCAAGAAGACTTTGTGTCAGCTCTTCTTTCTTTTCATTCTTTCCATTCTTACAATTCTTTCCAAACCCATTCCCATTTCCATTTCCGTTTACCCTCCTCTTAGAAGACAATAGTGAAGACTGCCCATTTCTTCACAATTCTGGCAAAGAATTAGCAAAAACCAAGGCATCGTGATCGTTCTCAAAGAATTGAGATTGAAAGTTTCCGTAAAAAACCTTCAAAATTGCGCGATAATGAAAATCACACTTATAGCTCTTTCGCCATAAGACATCTTTAGCCAAATTAAATTCCCGTCATCTTCTAATAACCTAATGACTCCATCGGCATTAAAAAAACACACTCTATTGTTTTGAATCATCAACGGGGATTGACTCTGCCGTGCTTTCTGTACCACCATTCGTAAAATCATTTCTCTACCTTGATACTTCAAATAATGAATCAAAACTTCCCTCGGTGTTTGTCCAGGAAGTGGTCTTTTCTTCAACATTGCATGAGCCCGATCCAGTTCCAAACCTTCAGGAAAAAACTCTTTACCCAATACCTCTGGGTTCCAATGTTTAAAATTTTTTATTGGATCAGAACCTTCAAAGTCCTCTGGAAGACAAACTATTTTCACATTATTTCTCTGGCTTTGATTTTCCAATGAATCAATTCTTCAATAAATCCCTTCTTTGAATCCCCCAATCTACAAAAGAACCTTCCACTTTTTCCATTTTTTCTTTATTGCATTCCACTGATTTTGACATTCAGAAAAAGCTGTTTCAATATTTAAAAAATTATCTTGTCCAATATCAACAGATTTTATACATCTATTAATATCACTCTTAACTACAATTATTTCTTGTTTTATAGTTGACATTTCTTCACACAAAATATTCATTTTTGTTTTCACCTCCATTAATCCTTGGGTTATTTGAGATGACATTTGTTTTGACATATTATTTGTTTGGAAAGCTATCCCTCCCAAAACAGTGAACACTGAGTCCAATCCAGATTCCATAACCACTTTTTGAGGTCTACCTTCTTTAACTGCAGGCTCCTCCTCCTGGGCAAATTCCAATAAGGTAAGCTCCTCTTCACCTTCAGTCACCATAGGTCCTTTCAATGTGCAGCTGCAGGTTTAAACACCCGACGCCGACACCCCGGCTCCCTCACAACCCACACTTTCTCCAAAAGGTCACGGACCCAGGATGCTCTGCGCATGCCCAACAGAACCATCGGATGTGCAGGCACACGGGCCCCATTATTGGTCGGGCCGCCCACGCACATGGCTTCATGTGCAAGCGGGTCGGCTACAACCGAACTCAACTGTACAGGTAGGCCTCAAATCATCTACACTTTTATATGGTAATTTCTTCTGAAGTTGAATTTTAGATATCTTCACGTTGGTATCCATGGTGAATCACTGCTATTCAAAAAACAGTAAATATTATTTTTAACCACTTTTATACTTTTTAAAATTGGGTATTTAATAATCTAAATGGGGAAAGGTGGAACACACGTCTTTCTTCAACACCATTTGCCACCCCCCTCCACAAATGGTTAGTTAAACAAAAGTTTCTTTTAATTATCTTTAAACATGAAAACAGGATCACACTTTAACTTATTACTATTAACTTAACTAACCTAACTTAATCCGCTTCTAATTCTAAGCATACATGTATGTAATGCGTGTGTAAGTTTAGAAAAGTTCTTTGATTCACAGTCCAATCTCACTTCTCATTCTTCCATGTTTACTGGTTGCAGGCAATTCTTATACTGTGCACAGAATTTAACATTTATGAAGTTCACCAGGCTTTGGTGCTAGAATGGTAAATGGTTACCGCTCAGGAAGGTTCTTGTCAGTTTTGAGAGTGAGAGTTATTGTTTGCTGGACATCCACAACTGATTCCTTGTAACTAGCCACTTCAGTGTCTTGCCGATGAAACTTGCCCCATCAAGGTTTTCCAGATGATAACCTCTTTCTTTCAGGTCAACACAGAGTTCCTTTTTGTTTCTCTTATTTCAAGTGAAACATTAGGCAGCCGTCCTCTCCTCTTGTATGAACCACAAGGGCTTTGACCAAGCTGAAGTAAGCACTCACAACCCATCTTCCAAATGGTGTTTTCCACAAGCTTGGCATCTTGTCCTGTTCTAGTCCCAGCTGCTGCTGCTGACTGTAAAACTGCAGAACTGAATTCCATCTCTCTCTCTCTCTCTCTCTCTCTCTCTCTCTCAGAGAGAAAGCCTGTTTTACTTTCTCTGCTTGCAAAACCACATGACCCTCTTAGAACAGCAAGTTCCATTCCAGACAGCCTGCAGCTCCGATGAGTTCTTTCTTCTGTTGCCTTTTTGTAAACAACAATCCATTAGTGATGTCTCTTGGGGACTCTCCAAAGCTTTTTCAAAGGCTCTTGGAGCCAGTCTGTCTAACATGAGCAGAGCTCCAGTATTTTAAATAAGATCTGTTTTGAAGTTTTTGTGTGTGACATACATTAAAAAACCTGCCCAATTTATCTCCCATAAACATATCTATAATCTTGCACACTTTCACCCTACAAAGGAATTTTAACTCTTGATTTAAAATTCAGTTATAACTAAACTGACATTAAAATCACAAAAGAGATAACAAGACACAATATATAACATGTTATAACAATGTAACCCAATGTTGAGAGTAATCTTTCTATACACAATCAATTTTAATATCTTGACAAACAATCTGCTATATCACACTATTATGTACCTTTGATATTATTAATTTGCAGATTATATTCTTGCAATATTAAACTCCAGTTTAACAATCTTCTGTTTTTATTCTTCATTTTTTTCAAAAACACAGAGGGATTGTGGTCAGTAAATATCACAATTGGCTCATGAGAGGTACTGTGATATACAACAAAATTCTGCAGAGCAAATATTATAGACAACAGTTGCTTATCAATAGTGGAATAGTTCCTTTGATGAACATTGAATTTTTTTGAAAAGTAGGCAACTGGATGGTCAATTTAATTATGTTTTTGTAAAAAAACTGCACCTGCTGCTCCCTCACTAGCATCCACTGCTAAAGAAAATCAGGAGATTTTAACACAGGGTAATGGCATAACATCTCCTTTAAATTTTCCAAAGCTATCTGACAAACTTTTGTCCACACAAATTTCTCCACTTTCTTCAAAAGATTGGTTGAAGGAAGAACAACCTCAGCAAAACGTCTGCAAAATTTCCTATAATATCCTGCCATTCCTTAAAAAAACCCTTCTCACTGCCTTCTTGCCATTGGGAATAGGAAACTCAGAAATTGCATTCACCTTAGCCTGAATAGGTGAAACTTTGCCATGACCAACTACATGAACTAAGTATGTTACAGTAGCATTTCCACATTGACTTTTTGCTAAATTAACAGTTAAGTTTGCTTTAGATAATCTTGCAAACAATTTGTCCAATTCCCTTAGATGTTCTTTTCATGTGCCACTTTTTGTGATCAAGTTATCAATATAAGCATCTATATGTGTTAACCCTTGGATTACCGAATTAATCATCGTTTGGAATGTTGTAGGGGCATTTTTCATGCCAAATGGTAATACTCATATAAACCGGATGGAGTTAAAAAAGTTGAAATATTCTTTCCTCTCTCAGATAGAAGCACATACCAGGGACCCTTAAACAAATCCAACTTCATAAGAAATTTAGCTTTCCCAATTTTATCAATACAGTCATCTATTCATGGAATAGGATAAGCATCTGTTTTAGTTACTAAATTAACCTTCCTGTAATCTGTACAGAACCTAACAGTTCCATCTGGTTTAGGTACCAGAACACAAGGAGAACTCCAATCTGATTTCGAAGGTCTAATAATATCATTTTCAACATATATTCCACCTCCTGATCCATGATTTTACTTTTCTGAATGTTTATTCTATATGAGTATTGTTTTATGGGACTTGCTTCTCCCACATCCACATCATGATAAATCACATGTCCTTTTTGGCACAGCAAGAAACAAAGCTATGTATTTCAAAATTAATTATTTCAACTGCATCTGTTCTTGTGACTTAAGATGGCCTAACCTTTCCTCCAAATTTTCCAAAATTGCTGAGTTAGAGAGGTACACGGGAACTATAGTTTCTTTAAGGTTACCCTCACAAGATTCTGTTTCCATAATCTTATGATCCATAACTTCCTCGACCCTGCAAATAACTAACACCTCTGATAGAGATTGTTCTAATAAGCACATACAATATATTGCACACACATTATATTTCCTCATAATAAGGTTTCATTAACAATTCACCCTTCAAATCATATCCACAAGCCATTTCTTTAATCTCCTGTTCACTTACTGCTTTGTCCCTTAAGTCAATAAGATCAGCATCTGTCCTCCGTTGCTGAATTAACTCTTGACAAAGAGAAATCTTTACTCTCACAATTAACCTGCTCTTTCAGAAGCACTGGACAAGTCTCTATCAACTGGATCTTCCTCAGCTCTCATCATTTTCTTAGACAAAGACCTTGTTACAGCACATGGAGGATATATCTCACAATCTTCCTCAACGTCATCCTTACTAGGCTGATTTGTTAATCTTAAAAATGACCCACATTTATCGCCAAATCATTCCCTAATAAAATTGAGACTCCCTGCATGGGTAATCTTGAAATGACTCCTACTACAACAGGTCCTTTAACTAATTCAAATTCAGCTCTATGTTATGAAGAGATATTGACTCTACCTCACCTCCAACACCTTTAATCAAAATTGTCTCCCCTGTGTCAATCTTCTGATACAGAGTTAAAACATATCCAACAACAGTGAGTGGGCAGCTCCAGTATCTCTAAGAATTTTAACTGGAACCTGTGATTCTCCCTCCTTTACTGAAACCAAGACCTGTGATACAAAAGGTTTGAAACCATCCATGACACCCTCATCAGGTTTGGAACATCTGCTCTCCTTAAATTCAACTGTCTGAATACATGCTTCTGGTAAAACCTCCTTTTCTTGTCTCTTTTTCAACACTAGACAATTTGCAATAACATAAGCAGGTTTCTTACAAAAATGACATACAAATCCAGAAGTTGTCCTTTCCCACCTTACCTTCATCTTTTCTCTTAACATTCTCACCAGATTTGATTTCAGGCTTACTCGTCTGCCCCATATTAACCCTCTGAACAGGCTCATTAATCTGTTCCACATTAACTCTCTGAAAAGGCTTACTATTCTGAAGTATTTTTGTGAATTAGGGCAATTCATCCGCTAATCTTGCCTTTCGCTGCCACGTCCCCACGTCTCTCTCATCCAGGTATAATTTAATCTCATTTGGAACACACCTTTTAATTTCCTCAATTAATATCAATTCTCTCAATCTGTCAAAATCACTAGTTATTCCTTTTGAAGTGCACCAATGGTCAAAACATTCAGGTTTTCCCAGATCCAAAAATCCATATAAGATTGATTCCATGTTTTCACCAAATTATCTTGGAAAAAAACAATTAACTAATAAATCACAAAAATTACAATTTCCAAAAGGAACAGCCCCCAAAAATGTTCCACTCCAGACAGCCTGCGGCTCCAACAAGTTCTTTCATCTATTGCCTTTTTATAAACATCAGCCCATTAGTGAAATCTCTTGGACACTCTCAAAAGCTTTTGCAAAGTTTCTTGGAACCAGCTTGTCTAGCACGAGCAGAGTTACAGTATGTTGAATAAGATCTGTTTTAAAGTGTTTGTATGTGACCTACACTAAAAAAACCTGCCCTAATTCATCTCCCAAAAACATATCTATAATCTGTCACACAAGTTAGAACTCTTCATTGAACCAAGCATTATCTCTTTTTAACTTTCCACAGATGATGTCTTGCCTGCTGTGTTTCTCAAGCAGTTTCTGTTTTTAATGCAATAAGGTTTAAAAAATGTTTGTTAATCCAGGCAAGATGTGAAGATCATTGTATTATCAAACAAATGTAATTCAATGATCATGAAAGATCTCATTGCAAACATTTGAAAAATATTTGGAATTAATCACAAAACATAACTCATAATTTACATTATATGAATAAAACTATATTATAGTAAGTCCAAAGAATAATTTTAACAAACACTCCCTGACTGGGCAGTGAGGATTATGTTTGAAACATTCCCATCAATAATGTTCTCCTATCCCTCTCTTATATTCTTAAATTGCTCTTCCTGTAGTACAATGGCACAACTCCAGGAAACAGATTGGGTTGGGTTCTGGTGAGGTTTTGTAACCAAAATACCATCAATTATCAACATGGTAGATGGCATAAGAAACCCTTTTGAAATCATTCATAAGGGTTGGCACAGTTGGTGTAGCAGTTAGCACAATGCCTTTACAGCACCAATGATTGGGATTGGGGTTCGAATCTCATGTTGTCTGCAAGGAGTTTGTATGTTCTCCCCATATCTGCGTGGGTTTTCCCTGGGGGCTCTGGTTTCCTCTCACTGTTCAAAATGTACCGGGGATGTAGCTTAATTGGGTGTAAATTGGGCAACACTGTCTTGTGGGTCAAAATGGCCTGTTACTGTCCTGTATGTCAAACTTTCAATGAAGAAACTCTTATTTTAAATAACACATGGAAAGTTGGGTAATAAGACAGAAAACTTAGTGTAGGGACAAATAAGTTGCTTTCAGTTTGCTAAACAACAGCTAGAGTAACCCAAAAAGGATTAGTGTGGACGTATGGCTATCTTCAATGTAATAATGATTTGGATGAAATGGTCAAGCATGTTAAATGCAAATTAGCTGATGATTTAGAGATATGTAAGTAAATAAGCTGTGAGGAGAATACAACATACATTAACCACATGCTTGACAGCAAAAATGTCTTGAAAATCATTACTCAAATGGTGAAAGACTAAAGAATGTTTGGAGAGTTCTAAATGACCTTCAGCCAAAAAGGAACAGAAATAGGAAGGCAAGTGAAATGTTATGAGTGGAATGTTTTGTGCAGTTCAGAAGGACCACATCACAGGAGGTCATGGCACGGAAGGATGACATTTGACTCATCAAGACTCTGCTGGGTCTGTACAGGTCCCATTCATCCCCCATCCATCCATGGTCCATCCCTTTGCAAGCGAAGATGAACATGGTCCCTTGTAGCTTTTCAGCTTTAGGCACTGTGTGCCGGGCATGGACTTGGAGGCGAGTGCTTGCTCAGGACAAACGCCTCTCTCTGGGTCACATGCCACTGAGCCTGGCAGAGTATGAGGCACGACAGCCAGAGTGATGCGGGATTTCCCCACAGTGGTCTGTTTCAAGACTATGCTCGCTGGCCGTTATCCTTACGGATCCTTTGCCCACTGAGTTTGCTGCTGTAGACCACTATGGAAACTGTTTCCCGCACTCTGTCACAGCTGCCAGTCCCTGCTGCCAGACTGACATGGGCTATTTTCCCCATAGCTGGGGCCCTTTCCAGGTTCAGACAGCTGGGAAAGCCAAGCGCAGGAATTTGAAGTCAGTGTTGCCTTCTCCTAACATTTGCCTAAAGAGGCAAAACCAAAGCAGCAGGTGGTTTGAATTCAGAGTTTACCATCTCTTAGCCTTTGCCTAAAGAGGCTTTGCCCACAAGGCAGCGGGTGGGATTCAAGACTGGTCTTCCAGAACGTCCCAGATCAGCTGCAGGATGCTGCCAACTCTCCGGTGTTGATCCAGTCCGGGTTGGCTAAGATGGTGATGGCGAAGATGTCACTGGGCTGGCAGGGCTGGACAGGGGCGATATGGGTGGAAGCAGCGATCTGGGCATCCTGGCCAGCTGGCTGATGCACAGCTTGGGGGAGACAGGGGGCCTTGACGGGCCTCCAGGCCTCGCTGATGCCAAGCCATTCACTGTTCCTGTGGGGCAAGTCCCTGACTGTGAGGAAGCTGGGGTAGGTCTCACTCTTGGCCAGGTTGAATGAGGGCCTCCTCTTTGCCAGCCAGCGACCTGAGGGCCATAGGCGCGGGCTGAGGCCGAGGCCGCTGATCCCTCCATGGGTCAGAGCAGCTCCCTTCTTGTCCCACTCCTGGAGGTCCCACGTCTCTAAAATTCCCCATCTACAGAAATCCACACACTTCTTCCCTCATCACTATTTGGGGCCCCAAACAGCCCTTCCAAGTAAGATTTCACTTATGAATCTGTAGGGGTTAGTTACTGCATTGGGTGCTCCTAATACAGTCTACTCTAAGTCGGGGAGACTGAATGTAGAGTGGGAGAATGTTTCCTTGAACACCCTCGCCCTGTCCACTGCACCAGCAAGGATCTCGCAATGGCTAATCACTTTAATTCCAAACACCAATGCTACGCTGACTTGTCTGTCCATGGTCTCATGTATTGCCAAATTGAGGCCACCATAAATTGAAGGAACAACACCTTATTTTCCATCTCAACAGTGTCCAACCAGGTGGCATCAAATGCTGACTCCTAATTTCTGTTAACATCCTCACCTGGTATCTCCCTTTCCCTTCCCTTCTCTCTCCCTTCTTCCAGCTCCCCACTCTCTTCTCTTCCCCTTTTCAAAGAGCTATTCTTTTTAGCCCTACACCCTATCTGCCTATCACTTTTCAGCTTCTTTGTCTTCCATCCTCCCACCTGTATCCACCTATTAACTCTTACCTTTAAGTCTAGTCTTCTCCCCTTCCCATTCTTCCCTCCTCCCCTTCTCTCCACCTTTTTATTCAAGGGTTTTCCTATTTATCATGGCAAAAGGCCCAGGCCCTTAATATTGACTTTCTTTTACTTCCTTTGGATGCTGCATGACCTGTTGAGTTTCTCCAGCATTTTTGTGTTTTGGACTTAACTGCAGCACCCTCAGATTTTCTTGTTTAAATCCACTTACACATATTGGTATGCGCAGTGAGCACCTCACCCTTCCACTTCTACTTCAATATTTATCACGCTTGCTTCAGTAGGTTTCATTCTAGTGACAACATAAATACTTTAACCTCTGTTTGCATTTTTTGGGCCCCATCTTTTAACCTCTGGATTAATTCTTCACTTTGCTGAGTGTAGTCCTTGTTATTCTGCAAGTCCTCTTGACTTCTATTCAATTGTTCTGACAGATGATCAATCATTTCTTCGCAAGTTTCCAGTTGGTTGCGCATTTCCTCATACTGACATTGCAAAATCACCATTTCATCTTTTAAATTACAGATAGTTTTATTCACCACAAATATCTGTCGGGTCCAATTTTCAAGAATAAAGAATCTAATTTCAAAAGCATCAATTACTTAAGAATTTTAAAAATATATTTATATTTCATTATCTTGTACCTTAGTGTCACAGAAAAGTAGCACAATATTCCAAAAACTGGCATCCAATAAAATCCCCTCTAAGCAATGTATTATCTTGACTTGGACAAATATTGTAGTAAAACACAGAAATGCCGGAGGCTAGACATTAGACAAAATTGTTTCACATGATCCAAGAGAGGATTGTAATATAATGGGGTTGGGATGATGATCTGGAATCATGATCTTAAATATAGTTGAATCAGTAAAACTTCATTTAATTACACGTAAAAAAGCAAAAAGAGTTGTAAGGGTGAAAAACATATACCTTTGGTGAAAAACACAAATGGCTCAAAAGCATTAACTCTGGATGAAGTGCCCAACTCCTAAAGAATAACAAGTGAGTGACGCAACACAAGGAGTAAACTGACCTGAATTTATTCTCAGCAGTCTACCTGCTGCAGGTGTATTTGACCTCAACAATATTGGTTGGAGTGAACAGTGTTTGAAGAGACACTGTTGCACGCATTATCAAAAAAATCTAATGGTTGCTATCATACATTGCACAAAGGAAGACAATCGTGGTTGTTGGACATAAATGATCACAATCCCATGAGACATCAGTATGTTTCTTCACGACCAAGTGTGAGGCCTAACCACCTTCAACTGTTTTATCAGTAACCTCGAGTGAAACACTAAAGTCTGCAGATGCTGTGAATGTAGTCAAAACTCAGAAATCCTGGAGGAATTCAGCCGGTCTTGCAGCATCCATAGGAGGTAAAGATATATTATTGAAGTTTGGGGTCTGAGCCCTATTTCCTGCCCATCATCAGGAAAGAAATGGAATGCTTTCTAATGATTGCACGGCGTTAATTTTCACTCACAGCTTCTCATTTATCGTTTGCAAGCAGCTAACTTAAATAATGCTTAGTTAGCATTTACTCAGTTACTGAGAAGTAGAATGTAACCCATATGTCACACAAATGCCTGCCCACAACCACCTCCAGTGGGGGAGAGTCCAGTCAAGTGACAGACTATGACTACATCCAGAAAGAGGAAATAATCTTGACACCTATTCCTTTGCCATTGCCATGTTCAAAATCAACATTGTGGGGATCACCATTAATTCAGATATTTAACTTATCTAGCCACATAAATACAAGTCAGAAGTAGATAAGATGGGTATCCTGCAGTGAATAACTCATGCTAGGTAGCCTACCATTGACAAGGCACAGACCAGAAGTATGATGGAATACTCTTCACTTGCCTCAATGAGACAATTCTAATAATGCTTAAACAATATATAAACCAGGATAAAGAACTTCAGAGAAAAAAAAACTGCAGATGCTAGAGTTGTGAGAAAACAATGAGCAGGTGGAAGAACTCATTAGATCAGACCGCATCTATGGGTAGAAATGCTCAGTCAATAAAAGTTCTCAACCTGAAATGTTAACTGACCATTTCTGGGTGCTGCCTGACCCACTCAGTTGCTCCAGCAGCTCAGGATAAATAGTTCAATTAATTGGCATCCCCTCCACCGCCACAAATACTTATGTCCTCTTGTATCAACGAACTATAGCTGCAACATGTAAATCTAAAAAATGAACTATGATTACTTGATTACCTACAATGGCATCTCCCAAATTTAAGATTCCTACCTCTAAGAAAATTCAGTGTATGGTAACATCATGACCTATATGACCCCCTCCAAGTCTTACTCAATTCTAATATGGAAATATATTGTTATTCCTCTATCATCCCAGGGTACCAATCCTGAAACACTCTACCCTTGAGAATGACTATAACATTACAAGAAGATAATTAGCCTTTGGCAGTAAGTGCAGGCCTTGCCATTTATAACCCCCAAAACATGGAAAAAAATGGCAATGCTTCTAAATGGTTTAGATATAGAATGTAATCATAAGCTGAGCATCTGGGGACCATCAGCAGGAACAATATATGAATCCATCACAAACTGCGAACTTTCACCCATGATTTATAACCATATAAACATTTACAGCACAGAAACAGGCCAGTTTTGCTCTACTAGTCCATGCCGGACATTATCTCCCACCTAGTCCTACTGACCCACATTTAGCCCATAATCCTCTACACCTCTCCCATTCATATATCTATCCAGCCTTTCCTTGAATAATCCACCACTGCTGGAAGTTCATTCCATACCCCCACCACCCTCTGCGTGAAGAAATTCCCACTTATGTTTCCCTTAAACTTTTCCCCTTTAACTCTCAATCTATGCCCTCTCCACATTGACTATATCTACCCCCTTTATAATTCTGAATACCTCTATCAAATCACTCCTCAACCTTCCATGCTCCAGAGAATAAAGTTCCAGCTTGCTCAACCTTTCCCTTTAACTCAAACCCTGAACCCCCAGCAACATTCTCATAAATCTCCTTTGCACTCTCTCTCTATACTGTTTATATTCTTCCTGTAATTTGGTGACCAAAACTGCACACAATATTCCAAATTTGCCCTTACCAATGCCTTATACAAATTCAATATAAAATCCTAACTCCTGTATACTATACTCTGACTTATGAAAGCCAACTTACTAAATGCCTTCTTCACTACCCTATTCACATGTGATTCAACTTTCAGAAAATTATTTACCATGATTCCTAAATCCCTTTGTTCTACTGCACTCCTCAATTGTCTACCATTTAATGTATATGTCCTATTTTGAATAACCCTACCAAAATGTGGCACCTCACATTCATCAGTATTAAACTCCATCTGCTATCTTTCAGCCCACTCTTCTAACTGTCCTGTATGACCCTGTAAGCTTTGATAATCTTCCTCACTGTCTACAACACCACCAACCTTTGTATCATCTGCAAATATACTAATCCAATTTGCCACCCTATCATCTAGATCATTAATATATATGACAAACAGCAGTGAAGCCAGTACTGATCACCAATTTACTAGAGATCAGTTGGTTCAATATGGAAGGTAGAGAGACATACAGGGAGCATCATTTGATGCATCTAGAAACTACGTGCTATACTGCTGGTTACATGTGTGATTAACAGCTAAATCAGGTTGCAACAGATTCAACAGCAATGCCACAACTAAAAAAGCAAATGAAAGCTCTGCAGTCTGACAACCATGGGTCATAGTTCCAATACAACAGACAGAGTTGAGGAGAAATGTCCTCACCTAGGAGCAAGTGAAAAAGCATGAGGGATGACCTAAAGAAAGTGTATAAGATTATGATAGGCATAGATACTGTAAAGAGTCAAATCCTTTTTCCTTTGTATCTAGGATATCAAAAACAAGAGGACATAGTTTTAATGTGAAAGGAAGGAATTTTAAAGAGGATTTGATAGGAAAGTTTTTTTTGCAAGAGAATGGCTGATATCTGAAATATGCTGTGAGAGGAAGTAGTGGAATCATATGATGCATTTAGACAGGCACTTAAATAGACAGGGTGGTGAAGGATATGGTGCGAATGCAGACATATGGAACTCCCACAGATAGGAAAAATGATTGCCTACTTCGGTGGTGTTTAACGATGAGTCTTTGAATCTATGGAATTCTCAATCCAAGTGGCTGAGCACGCTAAGTTGTTGAGTATATTCAAGATAAAAATTGATAGATTTTTAGATATTAAGGGAACCAAGGAATATAAGCAATGAATATTGTAAGCAATGAATATTGTCGAAGATTGTGGAAGAGATACAAATTTCTCACAGTTTTAACTGGAGAGTGTGGTTGGAGCTCCAAGGAATGGGGGTGGGGGGGGGGGGGGAAGGTAAGGGACAAGTGTTGGATCTCTAGCAGCTGCATAATAAGGGAACAACGTGTAATGGTGATAGACAAATGAGCCAGTGTATTTCACCAAGGATCTTTCAGAATGCTGAAAGAGAAAGTGAAGTGAAAATAAGTTTGCTGATACCATCACCTTGGGAGTAATGGAAATGGTGGGATTGATTATGCAACTGGTGGACTTGAGGATGAGGATATTTAAATGAGTAGAAAAGCAATTTAGCAAAAAAAAAGCAAACATGATAACATACCTGATTATTTGATTTTTCTTCAAGATTTTCCACATGATTCTCCAGATCATGCATTTTGAGAGAATTTGCTTCATATTTCTGTTTGCAGAGATCTGTAGTAGATTCAGAAATCATTGATTGGTTGTGACTTTCTTTAATTTTATTTTGTAGAAGATCGATCTCCTCTCTCAGATGCATATTTTCATATTTCTGTCTTTGAATGGTCTCTTCATGTTTTTCAACCTAAAAAGCAAATAAGTTCCTTTGTTTGAAGGTAGTTGCAATTTACCTTGGATCATGATGGAACTGTTTACCTCTCTGGAAGATAGCAGTTTAATAGGTGTATTCAAAATCTATAATTTTATTCTCCAGAAATCATTTGTGTAAGCAATTTTATCAGCTGAGTATCAAATGTAAAATTGGAAACTGTGCAGCATAGCTCTGTGTGGTTAATTTGTTCCCAGTGTTGTTTGATTCAACATGTTTGATATTGCATGGCAAATTAAATAGCAAGATGTCACATTGGGTGTTATTAAGGGATCCACAATGGCTTCCAATTTTGTTGGTGGCTGATTTGGAATTAAACTGGTTGGAAAAAACTGTAGTTATTGATTTGAACATGGGAATTACATTCACAATATGCTACAGAGAGTTCTTTAGCAAGTGCAGAAATTGTGTTCACAAGTTATATATTTACACACTATCCATCTGATGGTATAAAATATGTGCATTGTTTGTTGATAATAAGTAGGAAGGTTTGATAGCAAGGCAATCTGGTAGAAGAAAGCTCAACCCAAGAATACAAAATCTATAAATTCATTAGAAGGAATCAAATCTTTCAAAGGTCAACTGTGTGCTATATCCGTGCATGTTCAACATAATATGACCAAAACAAACACTGTTGTGAGCAATCATGGGATAAGATTATAAGGCAAATAGAGAAAAAGATTCAAAGATCTACTCAAATCTTCCATGAAGAAATACAATGTTCCCACTGACCTATGGGCATCTTAGAAACATGACTACTTGAAGTTCAAAAGGAGCATTTGGGATGGTATTTAAGAATTTGAGGTAATTCATAAGGAGTTCAAATAAACCCTGGGTAGTAGCAAAAGAAGCACAAGAGAGGTCTCCATACAATAAGTCACTTTCTACCTCATCAATGTAATAGTCTACTCTTTGTACATTGGCCTTATCAGCTACCTTAGAGCTCACAAAAGTGGTTTGGAAGCATAAAATCCTCAACCTAGAAGGACTACTTAGGAAGCAGGTTTGCATGAATCTCCAGGGAACAGTTATCATATGTTTATAATATGAGAAGGACTGTTTGGGTCTGATGGCCAAAATATAGATATTTATTAGTAGTGACCCTCAGTATTTTCCTCATCACTAGGTTAAAAAAGAATAAGCTGATTTTGGAGTAACTATATGTAATGAGTGGGTGACAGAAGTGTTCTATACACAAAGAGTAAATGAATCTCTTTCTCTTTGGATGGGGGGGGGGGGGGGGGAGGAACACTGCCAGGAAGCAAGCCTGGCTTCACCAACAATTAGAGTAACCAAATTATGCAGGGCATGGTTGCATGCACTTATGTTACATTTTTCAACTTCAAATTTATTATCATCTGATTGCACATATACAAAATGAAACACCATCTCTCCAAAGCATGGTGCACTCATAATACCACACAAAATGCAGTGCATAATGATCACATAAATAAACTAAATAAATATATATAAACATCTGGGATGATTCACATGCTGTTCAATAATCTCACATCCTGTGGGAAGCAGCTATTACTCAGCCAGGCAGTCCTGACTTTAATGCTTTTGAACCTCATTCTTGATGGATGTGGCTCAAAGATACTGTGTGCTGGATGTAAAGGGTTCTCTATAATTCTTTGTGCCCTATTTGGGCAACGATCCCAATAAGTGTCATCAATAGAGGAAAGGAAGATCCTAGTGATCTTCTTGGCTATGTGAATGATCCTTCTGGTCTGAGGCTTTGGTGCTACCATACCACAAAATGATGCAGCCAGAAAGGCTATACTCCTGTAAAAGATGGTCAAGATGGGGGCCAGTAGCCTTGCCTTCCTCAGTCTCCTTAGGAAGTGGATGCAGTGCTGCACCTTACTGACTAATGAGGAGGTTAGTCCAGAATAGTCATCCTTTTTATCCACACCAAGGAACTTTGTGCTCTCCATTCTCCCCATGATGGAATCATTGATGTGTAATAGAGTATGATGATGTAATGGGGTAGGGGGCATATTATACTGAATGCTTGCTATTGGCTATAGACCACAACCATTCTATGTTTCACGCCATTTTTGACAACTACAACTTGTGCTTGCCAATGACTTGTACTGGGTTCGAGGATTTTTTTCTTTCAATAAACATCTAACCTCGTTCTTATTAAAGAGTCTGTCCTCTTTGCTATAGCACCTACTCTTTGTAGCTATAGGCTTACAATCCAGGGTTAGATTGGTAAAAAGATGTGGAGGTTTAATCTTTAGAGTCGATAACCCACAAACAGCCTCTTGGGTACCGTGATGGATGGTAATGGGCCGTTAAATGCCAATATGATACTTTTCATTTGGGACTGGAAATCTAGTCTTAAAATCATTGGGGCGCACAGACCGGGGAGCAGGTGCAATTTGAAATCTTTATATTCATTTCCTTGTACCTTCAGGGTTATTTCAAACGATCTAGCTGCAGACTTGCACAGGTAATACGAGAAAGCACATCCGGAGGGTCATTGAATTTTCCTGGGCGACAGAGTATATAGTAATCTTAAGTAGAAAGCTCAATTTGCCAACGCATGATCTTATCGTTTGTAATCTTGCTCTTCAAGTTAGTGTTGAACATGTAGGTAACAGATTTTTGATCAGTCAGTAAAGTGAATTTCCTTCCAGCTAAAAGGTGTCTCCAATAGTGAATGGATTCTACAATAGCTCATGCTTCTTGGCCAGTTTAATGGTGGTTAATAAAACCCAGTATTAGTATAACACTTGTCTGGTCCATGTCTATGGCATATCATGGAGAATGGTCGACCTTTGTCCTCCTGAATTCCACAATCACCCCCTTTGTTTTGACCATGTTGAGATTCAGTTTGAAGTTCTCACACTATTTTACGAGCCTTTCAACCTCCTCTCTGTAATGCCACTCACCTTTGTTGCTGATGAGGCCGACTACTTTTGAATCTCTTGCAAATTTGATGCTTCTGTTAGAAATGAATCTGGCAGTGCAGTCGTAAATCAACAGCATGAACAATAGTGGGCTGAGCAGACAATGCTGAGGTGTGCCAGTGCTCAGCATGTTGAGACTTGAAGTTTTACTGCCAACCAGGACAGACTGTGGGGTTTGCGTCAAGAAGTCCACAATCCAGTTGCACAGAAGGATTGCATTATCTGTAGACTGGTTTGGATGGTAGGCAAACTGGAATGGGTCCAAAGATGATTTGATGCATTCCATCAACTAGGCAGTGGTCATTTTATCCAGTTGCTACTGCTCTCTTGGAAACTGGTATGATAGTGGTGACTACATTGGACAGTGACTTGATGCAGTAAGATATTGTAGATGTCTGTTACAACCTCGGTCACACAGAACTTAAGCACCTGACAAGGTATGGTGTATTATTTGTACCTGCTGCATTGCATTGGGTCCACTCCAGTAGGATCTTTCTCATTTCAGCCATGGCTATGAATGATGTCTATTTATCAGGGGGAGACACGATGTTCTTTAATGCCACCTTATTTTTTTCATCAAATTTTCAGAGGAAGAGGGCATTATTGTCACTGATCTGCAGAGTTGATTTAGTTACGGTTTGAATCCCCTTCCACATGCACCTTATATTGCTGGTGTCACATAGGTGTCTATGAATTCTCTGTGCATACCTATGCTTTGCCTTCCTGATTGCACGGGGTAGTTCAGCCCTTGATAATCTTAATGCCATAGGCTCACGACCTGAATGCAGCATTACAAGCTCTGAGTTATGCACAAACCGCCACAACTAGTCATGGATTTTTGATTTGCCCTGGCTGTGTGGCATTTGATCACCATGACATCCTCAATACATTTGCCTATGTAGGTAGTTGCTGTCCTCATATACTTATTGATGTTGATGTGGTCATTATAGGTGCCCACCGCTCTCAAGCAAGGAATCTTACTGCAATGACAAGTGTGTACTCTCTCAGTGTTTAATGCTAGAGAATCTTTCTATTTTTTGGAATGATATTATGCCAATCAATACTGAATAATAGAGGTTACAAGATTTAGATTAGTGAGTTGCAGTAGAAACATAGTGGGATATCTGAATATTTGGTTAAAAGGAGAATACTTTTTGTGGAATGATGGTGTAGAACATGTGAGTCTGTAATGTGTGGCTGCTTGTGCATTTGAGGAACATGGGTCTTTAGTGGCTTCCTCTAAAGAAGTATCTAAGGCTACCTTTCCGTGCTATTTTATTGAGGTTTTGGAAGATTTCCTGAGCACTTTTGAGTGGAAAATATTTTTCATTCGGGCCATCTTGTGAATAAAGGCATCTGAAAATCAGTTGTCATGTTCATCTGTGCTCTGCTGTGTCTCCCACCATATCTCTGAAAATGCTGGAGTAACATCCAGCCTGAATGTAGGCAATATGAATCTCCTTTTAACTATGCCTTGATTAACTTCATATGGTGGCAGCAATTCATAAAAGTGGATCAAAGGCATTAAACAGCATGGTCAAGCACCGCCTGGATGTTCTAATTATGATAACGAGGTGAAAAGTGCAAATTTCATATGGCTCCTGTATTTAACTGGCATTATAATCGAAGCGCATATTTTCCAGACCTATTCAATTTAGTCCCTGCGGATTAAGTCTAAAATCAAGAAATATAAATTAGAAATCTATTGTTGATTTTAGCAACTTGAATAACTATGTCCCTGCTATTTGTTGAGACATCATGACAATATTAAAGGAAATTACATGACATAAACCTAATCTCAGTTACGCAGAACTGTTTGAAGAGATAGTAATTGCTTGTGAGACCAAAACTGTGTATATGTAGAAAGATGGCCACAAGAACTTGCTTCATCATTGTTCCCTCTTCCTTCCAATCATAAAATTATAGAAGTACTTTTGAAAAGAACCAAATGATGCCAATTGAACTCCCTGTGGACCATCTAGCTTGTTTTTCAATGTTTACCCAGACAGTCAATAATACAAATATATACAAATATATTCAGTAGATTGTTTCTGACACATTTTTTAAAAAAAACAGGCCAAGGAGAGAGATTGAATCAACCGTTAATTTTTGCATTACTTACTAATTTTGTAGTTTCATGTTGAAGATGCTTCTGGTCTTCCAAATCTTCTTTGAGCTGCATTCCAATTGTTTTGTATTCTTGCATCTTGCAAAGACTATCCTGTAGCTCAGCAGTTGTTGTTTCCAAAGAAGTTTGCAGCAAAATAGTTTGCTGAAAGCATCGTTTTAAGGCATCATTGTAAGGTTGCTTTGAGATATCCAGATCATTGTACAGCAGGACCATTTTCTTTTCTTTAGTTTGGATCTACAAATAAATATCAGATTTAAGATTTATTGTCAGAGTACAAACACGATATAACATACAATCCTGAGATTCCTTTTCCTGCGGGCAAGGCAGAATTACCACTTATTGGCCGTGCAAAAAAAATCCTGACTTAACATACACATGCAAACAAATAAAAAAACAAACTGAATGTGCAATAGAGGTAGCAACTGTTCCTGAACATGGTGGTGCAAGTCTTGTGGCACCTATACCTACTTCCTAATGGTAGCAGCAAGAACAGAGCATGTGTTGGGTAGTGTGGGTCCTTGATGATTGCTGCTTTTCTCCGACAGCAACATTCACTGTAGAAGTTCTCGATGGTGGGGAGGGTTTTGGCTGCATTGACCTGGGCTGTGAGAACTACCTTTTGGAGGGATTGTAGATCTTTTTGGTATTCAGAACTTCTGAATAAATATCTATACATACACCATAATGATAATTCTATTTTATATGAAATTCTACAACTTAAACAATTAAATGATTGATTCCATTGACATCATTTCCAAACTCAATTTAGTATTTTGGTTGGAAATAACATTTTCTCCAAATATTCCCCAGAGAGCTTTTCTGATATTGTGTGCACTTTGATGTCAACTTAGGTCCAGAATCAGACATTATCTCCCCTTGTGTTCAATAGCGAATGAATTTCATCAGGTTAGGTTCACAACTGAATAATGCCTGATGAAGGAGCCTGACTGGCTCTGTGAGAAGCTTGATATCCACAAGCAATTAGTAGAATACCAAAGAAAGTATATCAATGTATACTATATGGCACAAATGAGAAAATATAGTACTATGGAACATTGCACCACAGACACAGGCCCCTTTGGCCTTTCTAGTCAGTGTCAAACCCACTGACCTACACCCAGTCCATAGTCATCCATATCTCTCCCTTCCAGATACCAATCCAAACTCTTCTTAAATGTTAAAATTGAGCCTGCATTCACCACTCATTCCACACTCCCACCACTCCCTGCGTGAAGAAATTCTGCCTTATGTTCCCTCTAAACTTTTCCCCTTTCTCACTTAACCCATGTCCTATAGTTTGCATCTCACCTGACCTCAATGTCAGTAAGTGTGTGTTCTGGACTAAACGTCTAGCTATCCTAAGTTTTGTGGTGGAGAATGGTGTCATTCGCCCAGACCCCGAGCATATGAATCCCTTCTTAGACCTCCCGATCCCAAGGTCCATGAAAGCTTTAAGGAGGTGCCTGGGCTTCTTCTCATATTATGCCCAGTGGGTACTTCATTATGCTAACAAGGTCCGCCTTCTTTTAAAATCCACCTCCTTTCCATTAACGACGAAGCCCAGGCGGCTTTTAGTTATGTCGGGAGCTATATCGCTAAGGCCACCATGCATGTGGTGGATGAAAACACACCATTCCAAGTGGAGAGCGATGCCTCCAACGTAGCTCTGGCCGTAACCCTTAACCAGGCGGGCAGGCCGGTAGCTTTCTTTTCCCACACCCCTACAAGGTCACAAGCTCTGAAACCCTTCAGTGGAGAAAGAGGCTCAAGCCATTGTGGAAGCTATTAGGCACTGGAGGCACTACCTGGCCAGCAGGAAATTTACACTGCTCACTGATTAGTGATCTGCAGTATTCATGTTCAAAAACACAAAAAAGGGTAAAATAAAAAATGACGAGATTGCGAGGTGGAAGATCAAACTCTCCTCCTATAACTATGAAATAGCGTATAGGTCAGGTACACTCAATGAACCTCCAGATGCCCTATCACAAGTAAGCTATGCTTCTGCACACACCAGCTAGTTGCGGTGAATTCACGATGAGCTCTGCCACCTGGGCATCAGCTGCATGGCTCACTTCATCAAGGCAACCTGCCCTTCTCTATTGAAGATGTTATGAAAATGACCAGGACATGCCTGGTCTGCGTTGAGTACAAACTGCACTTCTACCACCCTGACAAAGCGCACCTGATAACAGCTTCCCGCCCCTTTGACTGCAAGGGGCCTCTTCTTTCCACCAACAGATATATAAACTTTCTTAACATTATTGATGAATACTCACATTTTCTGTTCACTATCCCCTGCCCAGACACCACCACCTTCACCACCACAGTCATCAGGGCTCTGCACTCCATTTTCACCATGTTCGGGTATCCCAGCTATATTCATAGCGAAGAGCTACACCGATTCCTGCTCGTAAGAGGCATCGCCTCAAGCAGGACGACTAGCTACAACCCCCAGGGGAATGGATAAGTTGAAAAAGAGAACGCAATGGTTTGGAAAGTTATGAAATTAGCTCTCCAGTCTAAAGGGCTTCCAAACCGACGCTGGCCAGAAGTTCTGCCCACTGCACTCCATTCCATAAGATCGCTTCTCTGCACTACGACCAACGCGACTCCTCACAAGCTAATGTTTGCATTCCCGAGGAAATCCATATAGGGGATCAATCTTCCAGCATGGCTAAGAACACCAGGACCAGTCCTGCTGAAAGAGCATGAGGAGAAGCAAAACGGAACTTCTGGTCAAGAGAGTGCACCTACCGCATGCAAACCTGATGTATGTCTATGTAGCATACCCAGATGGCAGAGAAGATACCATCTCAATCAGAGACCTTGCATCGTCAGGAACTGAGGTCCCAAAGCCCACAATAGGCCTGGAATCTCCAAATATCCTACACAGGGTTTTAAACAACATGGTTCCAACCACGCAACCATTGAGACCCCCTTTGAGTCCCAATATCCAAGAGCTACAGGAGGCACAGGAAGTTCTGGAAGAGCTAATCCAGCAGTTCTAAGGTGCTAAACCAGAATAACCAGGCCCCCAGACAGACTCACCATAAATAATTGTAAAAAGATCGTGTTGCTGAACATGGTCTCTATTTTTACCCGCAGGTTCACTTCTGAAGGAAGGGGTGAATGCAGTGAACTGGAATTCACTGTCTATGGGTAGATTAGATGACCAGTCCCTCCTCTTGCCTCTGCCCCATCAGTCCCGATATAAACCATTTACCTGAAAACCATTGTAGATACCGGCAATTAATTGCAAGCTAATAAAAGCGTGTTTTTGCTCCACAGTACTATCAATCACATTACGACTACCTCACCATGAACACCGAGCTTCTGAACCTTCCTGACTAACCTCCCAAAGGCCTTACTAAAGTCCATGTAAATAACATCCATAACCTTTCCTTCATCAACTTTCCTGGTAACCTCCTTAAAAAACTCCTCAAGACTAATTAAATATGACCTACCATGCACAAAGCCATGTTGATTATCCCCAATCAGTCCCTGACTATCTAAATACTTGTCTATCCCATTTCTTAGAACATCTTACAATAAGTTAACTACTATTGACATCAGGCTTACCGGCCTATAATTTTCAGGGTTACTTTTTTAAAATACAGAACAACATGAGCCACACCCTTGGCTAAGGGCCTTTTAAATATTTCTGCCAGAGACCCTGCAATTTCTATACTTGCCTCCCTCAAAGTCCAAGGAAATATCTTATCATCCACCCTTATTTACTTTAAGACAGCAAGAACCTCATCCTCTTTAATCTGTATAGGTTCCATGACCCCACTACTTGTTTTCCTTACTTCCCTAGACTCTGTGCCCTTTTCCTGAGTGAATACCAATGCAAAAAAAATTAAGATCTTCCTCATCTTTTTTGGCTCCATACACAGCTGATCACTCAGATCTTCAAGGGGAACAATTTTGTCCCTTACCATCCTTTTGCTCTTCATATACCTGTAGAAACTCTAAGGATTTTCCTTCACTTTGTTGGCTAAAACAACTTCATGTTTTCTTTTAGCCTCCTGATTTCTTTCTTGAGGTTTATCTTGCATTTTTATCCTCCTCAAATACCTCATTTGCTCCCTGTTGCTTTACTTGCTGTACACCTCTCTCTTCCTCCAAACCACATCCCCAATATCCTTTGAAAACCAAGGTTCCCTATGCCTGTTAACTTTGCCTTTAATCCTGATGGAAACATACAAACTCTGTACTCTCAAGATTTCATCTTTGAAGATCTTCTGTTTACTTCGCACCTCCTTGCCCAAAAACAACTTACCGCTATCCATGCATTCTAGATCCTTTCTCATTTCCTCAGAATTGGCCTTTCTCCAATTTAGAAACTCAACCTGAGGCCCAGGCCTATCCTCTCCATAATTAACTTTAAAACTAATGGCATTATGATCAATAGAACCAAAGTGCACCCCTACACATACTTCTGTCACCTGTCCTGTCCCATTCTCTAATAAGAGCTGCAGTATTGCTCTCTCTCTCTCTCTCTTTCTCTACTTGGTACCTCAATATATTGATTTAGAAACTTTTTCTGAACACATAGGAGAAACTCCAAGACATTCAGGCCTTTTACAGTATGGGAGCCCCAGCCAATATCTGGGAAGTTAAAATAACCTACTATCACGACCTTATGTTTCCTGCAGCTGTCTGCAATTTCTTTACAGATTTTCTCCCTCAATTCTTGTTGACAATTAGGTGATCAACTGCATTAGTGTGGTCATACCTTTCTTGTTCCTCAGCTCCACCTCATTAGATGAGTCCTCTGGTATACTTGCCTGAGCACAGCTGTAATATTTTTCCCTGATGACCAATGGCACTCTTTCCCCTTTCACACCCATCTCCTGTTCTATCATACCAGAAGCAATGGAAACCTGAAACATTGAGCTGCCAGTTCTGGCTCTTCTGCAACCAAATTTCACTAATGACCGCAATGTCATAATACCATCTACCAATCCTCGCCCTGTTGATCTGCCTTTCCTACAATACTCCTTGCATTGAAATTGATGTACCTGAGAACATTTCCTTCACGAACAACCCATTGACTTCTAATGGAGCATTCAATTTTCATATCATCGTTTCCCTCCTCCACTCCCTCATCTGCTCTGGCACTCTAGTTCCTTTCCCCTTGCAAATCTAGTTTAAACCCCCCCCCTCCCCCCACCCCCCAGTGCATCATTAGCAAACCTTCCCACAAGAATATTAATCCTCTTCCAGCTGAGATGAAAACCGTCCCGTCTGAACAGGTTCTACCTTCCCTAGAAGAGAACTCAATGTTCCAGAAACCTGAAGCCCTCTCTCCTGCACCATGTATATAACCACGTATTAAGGTGCATTATTCTCTGATTTCTAACCTCACTAGTACATTGCATGGATAGCAATCCTATGATCAAAACCCGAGAGGTTCTGTTCGTCAACCTAGTGCCTAACTCCCTGAACTCTCTTTGCAGGACCTCATCACTCTTCCTACTCACGTCATTGGTCCCTACATGGACCATGACATCTGGTTGTCCCCCCTCCTCCTGTGAATTCCATGAACTCTCTCTGAGATATCTTGGACCCTAGCCCAGGGAGGCAACATACCATCCGGGATTCTCAATCTCTTCCACAGAACTTCTTATCTGTCCCCTTAAATATGGAATCCCCCATGACTACAGCTTGTCTCTTTTCTTATCTTCCCTTATTAGCCACTAGACCAGACTCTGTGCCAGTTAGGTTGACCCCTCCCCCCCCCCCCCAACAATATCCAAAATGGTATACTGCTTATTGAGGGGAATGGCCTCAGGGGTGCCCTCCACTGGCTGACAGTTCCTTTCCCTCTCCTAAATGTCATCCATCTATATTCCACTTGCCTCCTAAGTGTGATCGCATCCCTGTAACTCCTATCTATCACCCCCTAAAGTGAAATATTTTCAGTGATTTATTGTAGACCTACTTGACTATTATATAAAATGTCTAAACAATTTAGAATTTTGTATGTTTCAATAAGAATCTCTCATTCTTCTAAACTCTGGTGGATAACATTTTGATCTATGCAACATCTCCTCCTGCTCATCTAGATTTCACTATATTCCATGGCAAATAGAAACATAGAAACATAGAAGATAGGAGCAGGAGTAGGTCATTCGACCCTTCGAGCCTGCTCCGCCATTCAACGAGATCATGGCTGATCTTAAAGTTCAGTACCCCGTCCCTGCCTTCTCTCCGTAACTTTTAATACCCTGATACTGAAGAAATATATCTAATTCCCTCTTAAATATATTTAATGAACCTGTCTCTACTGCCCTCTGTGGCAATGAATTCCACAGATTCACCACCCTCTGGGTAAAGAAATTCCTCCTCATCTCGGTCCTAAATGGTTTGCCTATTATCCTCAAACCATGGCCCCAGGTTCTGGATTTTCCCATCATTGGAAACATCCCATCTGCATCCATTCTGTCCAGTCCTGCCAGAATTTTATATGTCTCTATGAGATCCCCTCTCAATCTTCTAAACTCCAGTGAGTACAATCCCAATTTGCACAATCTTTCCTCATAAGTCATTCCTGCCATTCCAGGTATCAGCCTGGTGAATCGCCTCTGCACTCCCTCCATTGCAAGAACATCCTTTCTTAGATAAGGTGACCAAAACTGCACACAATACTCCAAGTGTGGTCTCACCTAGGTCCTGTACAGCTGCAGTAAGGTATCCTTGTTCCTATACTCAAACCCTCTTGATATGAAGGCCAACATACCATTTGCCTTTTTAACTGCCTGCTGTACCTGCATGCTCGCCTTCAGAGACTGGTGTACAAGTACCCCTAGGTCTCTCTGCACTTCCCCATCTCTTAATCTATTGCCATTCAAATAGTAATCTGCCCTCCGGTTTGTATTACCAAAGTGGATAACCTCACATTTATCCACATTGTAGTGCATTTGCCATGTATCTGCCCAGTCCCTCAATTTATCCCTTTTTTCAGTAAAAAGACCAAGAGTAGACGATAGTCCAGTTGTAGTGTTTTAAGACCCTAAACAATTAACACAACTCCTTTCTTCTGTAATTAATCCTCAATAATAATTAATCTAACATATCATTTGTTTTCTCAATTCTGTGCTTCATCTGCGTGTTGGCCATTGGTGAATGGCATGCAAGAACACCTAGGTTCCTTTGAAGATTAGCGTTAATCAATTTTTCTTTTCTCTTATGCAAACATAAGTGAACAACCTCACATTTTATATATTTTATTTCATTGGCCATGTTCTCAACCATTTATTCAATTTCTGAATATCCCTTTGAAACTTTTTGTAACATCCTCTGATCTCGCAATGCCACTTGGCTTGGTGTCATTTATATTTGATTGCCTCAGCCTAATTGTTGATATAGACTTTGGAAAGATAGGGACCAAATACTGATCACTACACACAGTGTTCCAAACTAAGAATGATCCACTTTTTCTGACGATATGTGTTCTATCCAAGAAATTATTCTCAATCTCCATTGGTATGCATCCCCAATTCGAGGTGATCTTTTTTGTTGATCAGCCTCTGTTTCGAACACCTTCTGAAAATCCACATTTGTAGGCCTTCTTTGTCTATTCTACTTGTCACATTCTTAAATAGACCAGTTTAACAGATCTTTCCTTACATCTATTCATGTTTTGCAGCAGTCCTATTAATTTTTTCAAAATGTTCTGTAATATCCTTAGCATTATTACATCCTAGATTCCAGCACTTTTCCTGCCATAATGTAGGCTATACATTTGGTAGTTCACTATTTATTATTTATTTTCTGTTTTCTTACTTAAATAGCGGGTAACATTTGACAATGTCTAATCCAGCCATTCTTAATGGGGGGGGGGGAAAGACCATGTAATTAAAAGCCTTGTTTTCTTTGCACCTCATCTAACATAAATATATATTTTTTATGTTGTCAGTATGAGAGAAGTATGGACAAAACACCACAAAACAAACTGCTACACAGGGGCCTATAAACTTAGAGCAGAGTCCAAAGGAGGCCATAGCCAAAATTTAAAAAAAAGATGTTGACAATGGCTGCTCTAATCCATCGGAACAACTGCAAAGCACAAAATTTTAGAAAATGACCACTGGAGGTGGACAATTTGTAAAGTGATGCACTGTTTCCGCCACTTAGGCATGGCTTCTGTGAGTTCCCAACCTTCAGACAGGGTTCTCAATACCATTCTGAATGCACCTTCCCCACTTTGAGTAGTTAAGCCACATGGAGTCACAAATGATATTGTATTTCTTCAAAGGGGCTTCAAGCACATCCTTGAATCTCTTCTCAGGACCAAGTTCAAATTAAAATATCAGTTTTGGGTTTCTTGTGTTGCATATGTGAACAATATGGCCTGCCAGATATAGCCAGCTGTTTGTAGTTGGGGATGATGGCCTGGTAGGGTTCATTGATATTGGTTTGGTTAACCTTCCAATTAACTTGGAAGATTTAGAGAGAATGTTGTTGGTATTTTTCTTTAGCTTTGAGGTTCATGCTGCTAGTAGTCCAGGTCTCAGGAGCATGCAGAAGGCAATGATCCAAGCATTACAAAGCCACGAGTTCTATGCCATTTCTAAGGTTTTACTCTTTAAATACTCTTTCCTTCAACTTACTAAAGGTTAGTTTGGTATAGTAATAGAAGTGATGAATTTTGTCTTTAAAAGGTGACATGTTCAATATTGGAAGTTTTCACATTGTCCAGGGTCTCACTGTGCACTTTATCATTAAATGGCAGCATGGTGCAGTGGGGGTGAGTTGGTAAAGTGCCTTTGTTTTGTAGATGTTGAGTATGAGACCTTGTAAATACTTCAGTGAACAGATCAACCACACAGCCTGCATAAGCATAAGCATTGTCTGCAGTTCAACTACAGCACCTCAACTACTGATGGTCAGGTGTCCCTAGTTCAGGAGGCAGTTGTCATCTGTTGAATAGTTTTCCATTGGTTCTGAATAATAACTCCACTTCAGATAGAGGAATGTTTTGGAGATAAATGGTAACATGGAGAAGAGTGTTGGGGTTATAAGAAAGCCTTGTTTAAAATTGCTATTCACTTAGGCTAGATCTGTTGCATGCCTTTTGGTTAGTACTTTGACTTATGTGTCATCATGGTACAAGATAAAATGGACAATGATTTAATTGAGCAACCAAATTTGAAATAATGGAATCACAGTCTTTTGTGAGGCTGAAAAAGGCCATAAATAGTGGTTGGCTCTGGTGCTTACATTTTACTTCTTGCTGACACATATGCCTCTAGATGGATGATATCTCCATTGCAGTTCGCGAAGCGGATTTTTGATCACAGGAAGGAAGTCCAGAGGCATATTACCAATGACTCTCCTTGTATTGGAGTACATGAAACTCCTCTTTAGCTAATGTTAGAGCTCTCCTTTCCTAAACATGATACAATTTCTGCATCCTTGAGGACCCCTGGTCTACCCAAGAGTGAACAATGAGATTGTGGATTTTTTGCAGCCCAGTTTTAAGATTTCAGCAGAAATGTCCTTGAAAGGTTTTGTTATTCTTGAATTGTGATGTGGCCCTTATTCACCCCTTTTTGTCAATGGTGGTGACAAGGCAACCAGAATTTCAGTGATTTGTCCATTTGTACATTATGTGTATGAAAATAAACTGTCATCATCATATCATGAAGGCTGGCAGTAGTGGTTGCTGTAACATGGAGACAAACGTGTTCTCCCCGAGGACAACTCATGGATGAAAAGGCCTTCAAAGGATTCCTTGCAGTGGCTGCTTATTGCCTATAATTGATAATTTCATCAGATTTCTCACCTCCTATTTAGTGCAGCCTTGGTCTCTGGGCCACAGACGATAGTTGCAACACTGAAAACCCGATGAAAATCAGGGCGTTCTGTGGTCTCTCTATTCACCATTTCATTTTTTTCTAGCTCCGGGTTTTCTGCTGGACCTCTGTCTTCAATTGACTTTTCTTACCCCTTGAGGAAAAATCCAATCCCAGAAAAGCTTTGTGGTGAATTTGGCTCCGTGATCTCATGGGCAAACTCATTACTTTGGTCTTGGGATCCTCTTGGTAAGATAACTAAGTCTTTTTGAATGCATCAACCACTGTCGATACTCCGAAGCTCTAGTAGACTGGGAGCAGACAGGTTGACAAAGGGATACTCTCCAAGGAGATCTAACTTTGTTTTGGTCTTGTGATCTTCAACAAGATTCTCCAATGTTAACACCTCTGTTAACACTGATGTTCTAGTGCCAAATTGATGGAGGTCATCGAGCTGATTAGATGGTGCTTAGTCCAACAATCATCGGTTCTTGTCGGTGTGGTAATGCGAACATCCTTGTGATACTTCACTCAGATAATGATGTAGTAAGTTTCCTGTATGTGGCCTGGGGTTACTGCAGTGACATATTATGCTTGTGCCTTTGATTAAATAATCTTTTAATTATGACATATCTGTATTCCGAGCATTTTATAAAGAGAATGACCCAGTTGTAGTTACTCTTCCCACCTCTTTCCTTGTCATGACTTATTGGAGGATTGTGATTCCTTCCACCCTGGCATTGAAGTCATGCAGGAGAATCAGCTCCCTGTGTTATCTAGACTGGGATAATTTCAAGGCCTAAGTTGAAGTCCTTCTTGGCCTCATTTAAAACTTCAAGGATTAGGACACCATCACATGATGATTCCCAAGTTAAAGAGGTGAAGATCCATACGGAGTTCACTAATTCTTCAGAAGTAATCACAAAGAGGACTATTTTTTTCAATAGTTTCACTCACTCCATGAAGATAGCTTTCCCCTTCCATTTTATCCTTTAGAGGAAGGTGAACCTACTGACCTTGTCCTTTAAACTGATCATCTGTATCTCATTAGAACAGTGATGTTGCAAATAAATGTTCAAGTCCATTTTTGTGTAGATTATCTATGAGATATCAGGTCCTGAGCATCATAAGTGGAGTACAAGTTGCCTGTGTATGATTTCCTTTAACCTGACATAAGATTGCAAATCAACTAGCACACAGGCATAACAGAACAACATCAAGATCCAGTGGAAAAAGGGACCAAGGTGACTGAATATAATAATGCTCACAGTCTATTCAGTTCTAGTCATGTGCCAGGTAACTGCAAACATTGTTTTCATGGTTGAAATACCATTAATTCTTTGAAGTCTTTTCACTTCCTCTCTTCAACCAAGGTCAGAAATATGGTTATGCATGCAGTCAGAGCCAGGAAGCTGGAAGTATGCAGCCACAGCTGGGGGCTCAGATTGTCTTTAATGTGCAAATGGAGCCAGGAATCGGGAATACAGTTTGGTTTGTGGTCAGAGGCAGGTATCAGGAACGTGTTCAGTGTGTGCCTGGAGATTAAAAACATCTTTATGTGCGCACTCATAGCAGAGAATGGGAAAAGACCAAATAGGTAGTGAGGGCTAGGGTGTGGAACCTATGTGTGTAGCTGGAGCAAGGAACTTGGACCATGTTTAGGTGTGTGACTGGTTCCATGAGTTGGGAAAGTATGTAGTTGTATGGCTGAAGCACGGTATCGGGAGCATATGCATGTAACCAGACCTGGGGACTGAAAATATAGAAAGGTGTGAAATGGGAATGAGTGGGTCAGGTTTGATGCATGGCCAGATCCAAGTTCTGGGAATGTGGTGAGGTGATTAGCTAGAGCCAGGGACTGAGAACAGTCGAGCAGCACTAGGCCTATTTTTTCTGACCTTTAAAGGTTTGTACTCTGATGAAGTGTTTATACAGGTCTTTCAAAATGTAATAAAGTAATATATAAACAAAGATAGGCTTTAGAAATGTAGGATTTAACAATAGATTCCTGCAAACAGTAATATGATAATAGAAAATTATATCCATTTTAAATAAAGGTCATGTAATAGATAAATTTTGACCAAAGCTCCAAGGATGAAATTGTACAAGGCATTGGTGAGGCCAAATTTGGAGTACTGTGTACAGTTTTGGTCACCAAATTATAGGAAAGATATAAACAAAATCGAGAGAGTGCAGAGAAGGTTCACGAGAATGTTGACAGGATTTCAGGGTCTGCGCTACAGGGAAAGGTTGTGCAGACTGGAGATTTTTTCTCTGGAGCGTAGAAGATTGAGAGGGGACTTGATAGAGGTGTTTAAGATTTTAAAAGGGACAGACAGAGTAAATGTGGATAGGCTTTTTCAATTAAGAAAGGGGGAGATTCAAACTAGAGGACATGGTTTAAGATTGAAGGGGGAAAATTATAAGGGGAACATGAGGGGAAATTTCTTTACGCAGAGGGTGGTGGGGATGTGGAATGAGCTTCCGGCAGACGTGGTCGAGGCGGGATCATTGGTTACATTTAAGGAAAGACTGGATCGTTACATGGATAGGAGGGGACTAGAGGGGTATGGACCGGGTGCTGGTCAGTGGGACTAGGAGGGTGGGAATTTGCTATGGCATGGACTAGTAGGGCCGAACTGGCCTGTTCTGTGCTATAAGTGGTTATATGGTTATATGGTTATATGACATCTTCCTTGCTTCATTTATAACGTGCCAAGAATATCCTATTCATTTTGAAGTGTTTAAAATGAATTGGATTCATATCCCAATCTAAAGGCAGCAGTTTAAATGATGTAGCTTCTTCCCCAATTAACAGAATTACTAACCTGAATCTTTGTCTCATGTATCTTTCTCACATGAATGGGGAACATAAAAGAATGTTCCACCATATGGCACTGCAAAAAGTTTAATAACTCAACTGGAAAGATAGGGCACAATTATGGAAGATAATGGGGTAATAAGAAGTTGTTGGGTGGCACAGATAGCATCATGGTTAGGGCAACACTATTACAACACCAGTGACCCAGTTTTGAAACTAGTGCTGTCTGTAAGGAGTTTGTATGTTCTCTCCATATCTGCATAGGTTTCCTCTGTGTGCTTCAGTTTCCTCCGACCCTTCAAAATGCATGGGAGTTGTAGATTAATTGGGGTATTTGAGAGACATAGGCTTGTGGACTGGAAAGGCCTGATGTGGTGCTGCATGCCTAAATTTTAAAAAGGTAATTTAAAAAATTTAATATACAAAATATCACATTAAAATAAAAAATAAACAGTAAATTAAATTTTTTTAAAAGAAAAAATGAATTAAATTAAAGTTAAATGATTGAAAAACATCAACATTAGTAAAATTAAATCACAAATTCAATATTTTGTTCCAAAATGCATGTCATTCCTGAAAAAACTATACATACCTCTTCCTGTGCTCCTCCATATTTTCTCTGAGCAGTTTTCAAATCAGTCTTCAGTTTTTGAATAAATTGGTCTCTGATGCTGACCTGGATTTCAAATAACACAGCAGGAATGTAAATAATACAAGTAAAATGTGCTAAATAAAGCATGTAACATAAACTGAATAATTCAGTTTATAACACTTGCATTCAACTTACAGTACATTTTAATGTTATGTAATCAGGATTATTAATTAATTATTGACATCAGAATTCAAAAAATTGTGTCATATTCAGCAGATAATTCTTTTCTTTTGTTTAGCATATTACAAAGTAGAACTACAAAAACCAATTTGCAAAACCTTTTAGTGTCCATGTTCAAGAAAAAAACCCAGAAAATAACTAGAAATGGGAACTGAGAAAGTCTTCGTTAATTAGACTGTTGTTTACCTTCCTAATTCTAAGTGACACAGACTTCAAAAGTCCCTGATTACACCTTTTTAAGGTGAATACATGTCTGAATCCTTCTCAGCGTAATAGAACACATTAAGCAAGTTTATCCCATAATTATTTCAGGGAACATTAAAACAAAATGAAGGAAACATTCATCAATCACCCTGGATGGCACAGCTCATGAAATGTTATATTTACTTGAAGGAAAGAAAAGTAATTTATGGTTTGTTTCATGGCATTGAATTATCAAATTCATTGGAAAATGAGGTATATTCTACATTTAAGATCTTACTCAGTCCATTTATTCACTGAATTTCATCAATTTTTATTAATATCTAATCTAAAATAAAAATTCTCATGTTACATATGAATGTAAGCAATTATGAATGTTAACTATGTTTACTTTTTCATTATTTTAACTTTGATTTTTAAATATTAAGCTGATAAAAATGTTTAATTGGTACTGAATAATCTTCACTCTTTGTAACACTAGTGATACACTTTGAATGAATCATTTAGACATGCAAATATGTCATGAATTAGTTTGATCTACAAAGAAAATGAAAACTGATCACAGAAATAACACCTAAGATGTAATATTGGCATGTTGGCAAAAGAGACTGCATGTGCTGGAATCTGAAGAAGAAGGTTTCCTGTTCCCTCTTGGTCCTCATGCAGGATTCCAGTCCAAACCATAGACTTACACCTTTGGCCTCAACAAATATTACTTGATCCACAGATTTCCTCCCTGTTCTGTTTTCTTTATAATAATGACATAATAGCATAACAATTTAGAATGAATATTGACTGCCTTAACCTTACTTGGTTAACATCTGCTTAAAATCTTTTATAACTGCATGACAATTTTAACATTTATTTTAGTGTAGGAAAATCACTCTATCCAAATATTTTAAAAATGCAGAGTGACAGCAACGATTTATATATGTCATTGACAACTTTAATATAGTCCTGTTGAGCAGTGCTATACTTCTCAGTAATTACTGTCATCTCCAGTTCTATTTCCTGCTTCTCAGCACTAAGAATGCTGATATCCTGGGAACAGTTTTATTTGGTCTGTCAGCTCTCTAACTTTTTCTTTAAACTTCTGCGTGAATTTATTTCCACGGAGGAACTTAGATCAAAATTGAAAGTTGTGGGCATTATTTGAAATCTCATTCATTATGTTCTTAAGTTCTAACATCTACTACAATTTTAATAGTGAATATACTTGTCTGTGCAACTCAACTCATCATCCATTATACATTATTGCCAGCAAATGTAGTTGTCTTCTTTCAAATCAAGTATATTTAGTTCACAGACAGAATACAAAGTTTTTATAATTCTTTGAAATGTTCTGGGACATTGAAGCCACATTGCATTGTCCTGTTAAGCAAACTTGCACTTTGGTGGTTCAATATAATAACACAATTTCATCTCTTTTCTGTTCTTTATTTTCTTTTAAAATAGAATAGAGCTAAATTAACCTTTAGTTGTGTTGGTTCAAACCAATTAAGGAATCCCTTGTGAAAGGCCAATTGCAAAGAGCATTCATTTTTCCAGTATATACTATAAATTGCCCAATTACATAACCATGATGGTCTAAGGCAGGGGTGTCAAACTCAAATTCACGGAGGGCCAAAATTAAAAACTTGGACTAAGTCGAGGGCCGAACTAAATATTTATTGAAAATTTTCAACAACATCTGCATGTTTTCTCTTCTTTCAACATATGTAATGTTAAACTTTAGGATATAACTTTAGGAGGATAATGTTACAGGTCAGGAGTAGGTAGCTCAAGTTCACCCTTTGCTTGACTTGAGGGAAACATATTTGGTCCCTGTGGAGATGTAGTCAGCATTCACAGGCTGTGTCCATTTTGGCCTGCATCAGGACTCAGCATTTCCCGCTCACTCCTCAGGCTCTAGACCTCTATTCACCCTTGACCCACCATCCCTCTACCTGACCAGTCCTTTACCCAACCTCTACTCACCCCTCACTCCACTCGCTCTGCCTCTACCCACCCCATCCTATACACACCCCTCTACTGCCTCTCCACTCAACCTGTTCCTCCCTCTACCTGTCTTTCACCCTCTAATCACCCCTCCCCTACGCGCCCTGCCCCTCCCCTGTTACCTCTTCCCTATCCACCCCTCCTTCTACTCATCCCTCCCTCTAACTGCCCCTCGCACCACCATAACTTCCCCTGCCCATTACTCCTCACCTACACCCTCTGCCCACCCCTGCTTACCCACCCACTCAGGCCCAGCGCACTGCCGATCAGCCTTTGCGGACAGCCACCATCTCTCTCTTCACGTGCAGGGCTGAACCAGCCGTCCCTGGGGTCTGCGCGGGTGCAAGCGCTGAAGGCCGTGGCGACCGGGAGAAGTGCACTCACGCTGTGGATGGGCCATCCGGTGCCAGTCGCGCGGGGCTCGCGCTGCCCAGGGGCCGTGCGCAGCCTGCCATGTCCGTCGTGCCGACGGGAAATCACAGGCGCTCGCCAATCCGCCGCACTGCTCGACAGGTGGGAGAAGTGACTGGTTGTGCGGGGAGCCTTCCAACCGGCTTGCCGGCTGATGACATTGACAGACTTCTTGTGTTACAATTTCTCGTGTTACAATGGGGAAGGATGTGCAATGAAGGGGGAGGATGGTGGGGGTGACATTACCAAAAAACAGCATCGGCTCTCGCTGCAGGGCGGGCCACCTCTAATACATTTTTGAAATGATCTTGCAGGCCAAATATAATTATATCGTGGGCCAAACTTGGCTCGCGGGCCAGAGTTTTACATGTGTGGTCTAAGGTGTACACAAGTGCAATTAAAGTAAAATTGGATAGGAATCAAATGTAGAAGCTTGAGTAGAACCTGATAGAAGATCCTGTGCAGATATCCAGGTCCATATCCATATCGGGTGTTTTGGGTTAAGTTTCCTGAACCAGACTTCAGCAAGGATCAGTGCGTGTAATGCCCTTTCCTTATTTTGGTGGTATGAATAAAACATGACAATTTCCACAGCAAATATATAAACCTTTGGTATCAAGATAAGTATATCTTTTAATTTGTGTTTGAATTGTTCAAGCTAGAATTAAAGATGTTAAAAAAAAACTTGCAGATAGTACCACAATGTTGCATCAGACTAAATGGATAAAAAAAAGGCAAATTCAGCTAATTCCCTCTTATCATAGAGAAGGAGTGAATACAAAGGTTTGTTCAGATTGCAGGCCTCCAGCAGTTCAGAGTGGCGTTGAACACACAACCATTTCAAAGTTCAAAAGTTCAAAGTTTAGACTTATTGTCAGAGTACAGTCATGGCATCACATGCCACCCTCAGATTCCTTTTCCTGAAGGCCATGCAGAATTTCTACTTATCAGTAGTGCAAAAAATTGTACAAAAAAGTATTGTTATGATCCCAGTGGATCCCAAAACCCAGCAGCAATAGAATTCACCAAGACAAATGGTTACTTAAACAAAAGTTGCTTTTAATTTTCTTTAAACATAAAAAACAGGATCAAACTTTAACTTATTACTATTAACTTAACCCCCTTCTAATTTTTAGTGCATGTGTATGCAATATGTATATGCTCAGGAATGTTCTTTTCTTAATAGTCCAATCATCCACTTCTCACTTCTCCAAGTTCAACAGTATCAGGCAATTCTTATACAGTGCACAGAATTTAACATTTATGAATTTTCACCAGGCTCTGGAGCTTAAAGGTAAATGGTTACCACTCAGGAAGATTCTTGTTGGTATCAGAGAGATATTTGTTGCTTGTTTGACACACACACAAACTGATTTCCTCCAATCAGCTACATCAGTGTCTTGCCAAAGAAACTTGCCCCATCATGATAACCTCTTCTTCCAGGTCACCACAGAGTTCCTCTCGTTTCCCTTATTTCAGGAGAAACACTCTAGCCAGCCATTTCCTCTTGTATGGACTACAAGGATTTTGAACAGGCTGAACTCAGAACTCACAAATGTTAA